>NW_025779344.1:0-61002 GCF_021130785.1 Homalodisca vitripennis
GGGAAACCTTTTTTAAACTCTTATGTCCTTAGACTTTCCCAAAGCTGGTGACACTAAATCACCTGTTTTGCAGTGTACAACACGTCTAAGCACGTTTTACAAAATTAGTATTTTAATTGTTAAATACGTGTTTTTAATTGTGTAACTAATTGTGTAAAATTGCTAAACATGTTTTTCAGACTTTATTATAGTTGTTTTGCCTTGTTGGTGTGAGAGACGCTATAGTGCCCGTAGTAAGACTACTCAGTACAAAGCCGCAGTATTAATTATATATTATATTATAGTTAAACAATTATTTAATAGATAATTGTTTAACTACATTTTATTGTAATTGTTTAACTTGTACAATATTTTTAATAAATGTATTATAGCCAGATAATTATTGGAACAGTATCCTAAAAAATGTATTATAGTTAGACGGTTATTAAAATGTCTTATCCCGAATATGCGTTTCAAGGTAGTACTTAATTATTTGTGCACAAATAATACGCATACTTATATACTTGCTGTAAAGAGATCCGCACGTTTCATAATATCCCTTTACATAATTTATTGATTAGCTTAACTGCACTTAACCATCTAATTTAAAACATTAATTTATTATATTAGTTAGGGTAGATACACAGGAGAATACTTTCTCTAATTACATTAACATATGTTTGCTAATCAGCAGTTCATTAATTTGGACTTAAAAATAACAATCCTTGTACTTGTAAGATTTTTAATTTTAATTCCCAAAAGCTTACACAACCACTTTTGTTGTAAAAGTTTTCTTACTTCAAATAAATTTAAACTTCAATTGAAGTTAAGTCCTTGCTTCAAAAATAAAATCGAACTAAAATTATAACTTTCTTATGAAACTTTAATAAAATAAAGATTATGATTTAATTAAAAATATAATGTACATTTCTCTATTATATACGAGGCTAAATTACGCGTAAAACTGAACTAAAAACTTCCAGAAAACTTCTTTGTACCACTTGTGTCTCAACCTGTTGCTGTTGGTAGTCTCAAATTTGAAACTGTAATTTAACTATGTTTCAACCAAAAATCTTTATTAAAAGCATTATATATTGATGAATATAAATTATTCTGACTGTTGACTACTAAATGGTTATTACTAGTAACTTTTAAATAATATTAAAATTGAATAATTTACCTTGAACTATACTTTCAATTGAGATCTACTATTTGAAAACTTGCATTAATTATTAAGTGAATTCAAATATCTTATTTCCATTTCGTATAAAAATTCATACACTATCAGCAAAAATCCCTCGCAGATAGATAAAGGAACTAAAAAGACGCGTGTCGTAGCTATTTATACCTCCCCTTCCAGTAAACCATCTAACTAAAAACCAAGCCTTTGGTTGGCCTCCAACTATCTAATCACAAGGTAGGAGAGAACAAAGTAAACTTCAAACTACCCCTATTGTAATCACGTTAACAAACTAGACTACCAGAAAACCCTGCTATCTCATTGTATCATCCTAACATCCGCAGACCCTTTTTAAGAAATTCCAGTGCAAGCCTGGGTCTGACAAATATATGGAAATACATTGCCAATCTACCTAAAAAATATTAAATTTTTAAATTTTACACTATAGACTTAAAAGTTCTTGCAGGATTTACAAAAAACTATTCCATATTAATTGATTTTACTATATAGGTTTTTCTTTAAAATTTTATATTCGACACATATAACTATACTTTAGATAAAGTCCAAATTTGGATGTACATTGCAAGATGTGTAAATTGTTTACCAAACTGCAAAAACTAATCTAGTACTTTGCAGTTTTATGTAAATGAGTTTGCACTGCCGTGTATGTTAACTAACCCATATAATGAAACTTTACACTTGCCGTATTCAATAAGACCCAGTGATAAAATCTAATTCTTCATTATTTGGAACAAAATTATTCTTCCTGTGCTTGACTGAATTTTTTTAGCTCAAACTCGTGTGGCACGCTAAACTAGATATTGCACCGTATTATGTAAATGAATAAGATAATGAGTGATCCTTTTTACAAAGACAATAGTGCCAACAGATTTAATTGTACGAGAACTGAGTAGATAGATAATTAGTTAGATTAGATAATATGTTATCGAATGTAGTATTTTATTTTAGTTATTATTTATCAAAAGAGAGCTACTTAGTGCCTAGTTAAAAAGAAAACTTGTTGTAGAAAATGAATAATATAGTTTATTTCTTCTATTTGTGTTATCCACTATTGACGATTGATGTGTTGAAAGAATAACAGGATTGCAAAAATTTTTCAATCGCTATTTACAAACAATTTTATTGGTTTTATGTAAGGCTCTATATTAACAATATAATTTTTTGTTACAATGTACACACGTATAAATTGTAGAAAAAAGTTATTGCTTACATATAAGAAAACAAAAAAAGTTCAAAAAATCTTTTTACCAACCCAAAACAATATAAGGCGGACTAAATAACTCGAACAAAAAATATTTCGAAATAAAATGTTTTTTTTTTTTAATCTTAAATAGCGGAAATGTGCTACCGAAAAATTTAATAGATTGTACAGACTAGCCACTCCGTAAAAACAAACTGTGAAAATAAAACTCCTGGTCTTTGATAAACCTGTAATGTGCTTCTGACATGTGGAGCATGTGCTGATCAATGATTACTTCAGCTGAACACGCTACTGTCGCAATTAACTACACTTAGTATTTTTATGCTTGTTTAAATCTCATATATATATATATATATATATATATATATATAAAACTATATACATCGTTTTTCTAGTGATCGGTTTATTGAGTTATTGGGATGTTATTTAAAAAGCCTGAAAGCTATTAATAATATTAAGACTAAACATAAACAAACTAAATCGCTACAACTAAATACATTGTACCTCTATGGACAAAATCCCTTCCATAAACAAATCACCTTGAAATGGGTTCTGGGTACTTAAATATGATAACTTGTGTACAAGTTACTGTGTATAATTGAATTTGTACAAATTAGTTACAGAGCAGCTTAGATGTTACTACTGGTCCAAGTTTCAACTTCGTAATTGGAGTAAAGCAGTGACAAACGGTTTTCTACCTTTGGACCATCAATGCTATTGAATAGAGCGAAGTTTTGACGTTAATTACAGGAAAGGAAAAGGCACCTTGGCAAGTTACGAGCTTCTAGTCAGGGATGTTTCTGCAGAGACTTGTCTAATTGTCGAGTCTCATTGTTGGACCCAGTCCGCCACAACCAGAAGTTGACCCCAACTTTGTATTTGACTAAACGGTCTCTGTCGATACAGTTGATTACCTTTTGCTCATTTAACTTTGAGTTCACACGAGAACTTGCCTAGTCACATTGTATGATGGGTAATGAAACTGAAGTGAACCAATAAATCATTACATTATGATATAAATATTAGTTTCGTTGTATCTCCAACTTGAAAATATAATATTTATTATATAAAACAATGACAAAGAATTTGTTAAATCAGATTAAAACAAAAGATCTTTAACTTATTTTAGTATATGGTACTTAGTTTGTAGATTGTTTTCTATAAATTCAAAGTTTTGTACCAGTACACGAAAAAATTCTGATGTGAAAAAAAATTAACGGGCTACAAAAAAATTAAAATTACAATACTTTTATACACTATAAGAAATTTAATAACTAGTAAATGAATACACATTTTACAATATTAATTGTATTCTTGCGAGGCCCTTCAGAATTAATCATTCTGTCATCAGGCAACTTCACAAATGAACAAATTGTAATTGATTCTGAAAGGCCTCGCAAGAATTAATATTGAAAAACGTGTGGTGTTTTCATTTACTAGTGGTATTAAATTAAACTTTTCCAATGCTCCAAGATTTTTCACTATAAGGAATCTTCATCTTTGCTACGTATGCACTCCCACTGAAAATGTTTCTCTTCATCATAGATTCCCAACTTAGATTATAAGATGACTACTAGCTTATTTTGAGGTCAGTTATAGATATTTTAAGAATTCTTAGTCACTGCAACCTCTACTCTTACTGAATAAGGCATCTCTCTTAATCATAGACTTCAACTTGGATTCCACTTTTTGCATTTTATATTGGCATTAATGTTTGCCTAAATAGAAGAGAGAACCGTTTTAAATAAAGTTTGATGTGGATTGAATTAATTTTTTGACCCAGGGCTAAAACAGTTTTCTACATGTGGCCGTTTAGGGGATATGTACTTGGAATTTAATAAACTGCATTGAATGTTCCAATGTTAACCCATATCTATTGAGTTTAAGGGTGTGGTAGAACGGTGTGGATGGCAAGCCAGACCAAAACTGTTTCCACCAGAACCATCCCGAAAATATTATAGTTCAGTAAACACTACTAATGTGGTGCTATTGAGATGCGAATTTAGGGGCAGTTTTCAATGGAATATACAATGGATGTCACGTACTTTCTATCAAATTTAGCCCGTATTATCATTAACACTATTTATAGCAAATATGAATATTTATAAATAAAGATATTGAAATTCCTGTACTTCCTTTTAATTTAATACTTTACAGTTTAATAATTATATTTTGAATAGCATGACAAACACATTTTAATATTTATATATATTTTTTTTTATTCCACCTTTAAATTTATTTACACCGAATAAGTATATTTTGTTATTTTTTGACAATCTTTATATTTTTAAATATAACTTCAAAATGTGAAATTTTAAAACAAAATTTGCTCAAAATAGGATGTTTGTTGTGTAAATACAAACTCCTCCCACAACCTATTGCCTTGAACGTTGGATGAATGAATAGTCAAGATATTTCGATGAATACAACACTGTTGTAGAAGTTTCCTTGTGTACCAAAAATCTACATTAAAAATATAAAAATTTTAATTGTAATTTATGGTTTCGAGTATACTAAGCGGCCAACACGATAATCAAATTATCGATATCTCTGACTAAATTACCTTATAATAACAAAACCTAAATGTCAAACCGAATTACGTTGTAGGTATTTCGGATTAAAGTAATCAAAGTTCAGTTATAGCTTTATATTTATAAAGTAATAATTTAACAATAAATTAAAAACGATATATTGCGTATTCATTAGATGTCACAAACAAAGCATTGCAAAACTTTAATTACTTCTCAATAATATTATGAAATATACACTAAACGTGTCTGACAGCTCGTAAAACAAATAACGCATGTTCATCACACTGTATTTGATTACTACAGTATTTCAAACAATGACGTTATTTAATATTAAAAAATCTGGATATTATTGTAAATATTGTAATAAAAGTGTTTTTTGTATTTGATAGCTTGGGTATTTGTAATGGATAAATTTAGTTTCCAGATTCGATTGTCGTAGTGGCCAGACTTCTTATAAAATATTTTTCTAAACAATTCTTTTACTTAAATTCAGAATATTATATATAAAAAAAACATGTATCACGAATACTTTTACGTCAATTTAAGAACAATTTAATTCCATAAGATAAAAGTAGGAATTGTAAAAACAGTGGATTATGAAAAAGTTTCCGCTTTCACGTATTCTCAAGAAACGTAGAACATTTTTTGTTATGGTTGTAGAATATAGGCAGATGAATATTTTCCCTAAACTAACACATCAAAAATATTTAGTTTACTTCATTTTATGAGTCCCTGGCATACATTCCACACTTTCCAGAAGAAAAATTTGAATCCTTCTATGAAGTTGTTGTATGTTTGATATATTATGAATCACAAATGGAAATTAATCATATACAAATAATATCTTGGAATTTGATTTTTTCCGCAACAACTATGTAATTGAAGTGTCGGATTTGTAAGTTGTAAAACACTGATAAACTTTACTCTTTATATATAATAATATTTTTAATGGATTAATAGATAACTAGACTGGGAGCGCGCAAGTATGAAGTGCGATAACTATAGTCAGTTCCACGTTCACCGTGCAGCACAGGTCTAATGTGACATACACATGGTTACTACCTACTGAGAACATCTTGTCTAGTGTCATGCGGGTTGCGTCAACTGTCCTCGCGACCTGAACGAAGGAGCTTAAATAGACTTTATTGAACACTACATATGTACTGTATATATTTACTATAAAAATATATGTGTGAAAGAAACTTATATGAAACAATATGTACGAGTAGATTAGTTCTCACACATAATTAATGTTTAAATACTGAAACATTAAAATAGTTTGATTTTGTTATGATATAGTATTTAAGAGACAATTTTTATTGCAGAGGTAGTAAAAAGATTCTAGCTTTTACACGTGCAAATATATACATACAGATATCATGTACTTTTATTTATATTTTACAGTTTACCCGCCGATCCAATTGGAGTACTTTTAATTTTACATTGCAAGACCTCATGGTTCAGAACTGATCTATCAGAGAGATATATCATATATCTGTTTCTAAACACAACAATAATGTATAGCTGCGGATAAGCTTGTTAACAAAGTCAAATTCAAAATACTCATCGGTTTGGTGGAAGTGGTGGAAGGTGGAAGCAATCTGTTTGTCTGCCTTAGGATATCTGGAGAATAAACAAAGATGTAGGTGTGACATTTTGTATGTAGCTTCAGCGACACGATACGTGGGTTTGGCGTTAGTCCTACCTTATTGTCATACTGAGCTTATTGTCCTATCCTACCTACATTATTACATGTTGTCAGAAATGTTATATCTGGAGAATAAACAAAGATGTAGGTGTGACATTTTGTATGTAGCTTCAGCGACACGATACGTGGTTTGGCGTAGTCCTACCTTATTGTCATATTGAGCTTATTGTCCTATCCTACCTACATTATTACATGTTGTCAGAAATGTTATATCCTGGAGAATAAACAAAGATGTAGGTGTGACATTTTTGTATATGTAGCTACTCAGCGACACGAATACGTGGTTTTTGGCGTAGTCCTACCTTATTGTCATATTGAGCTTATTGTCCTATCCTACCTACATTATTACATGTTGTCAGAAATGTTATATCTGGAGAATAAACAAAGATGTAGGTGTGACATTTTTGTATGTAGCTTCAGCGACACGATACGTGGTTTGGCGTAGTCCTACCTTATTGTCATATTGAGCTTATTGTCCTATCCTACCTACATTATTACATGTTGTCAGAAATGTTATATCTGGAGAATAAACAAAGATGTAGGTGTGACATTTTGTATGTAGCTTCAGCGACACGATACGTGGTTTGGCGTAGTCCTACCTTATTGTCATATTGAGCTTATTGTCCTATCCTACCTACATTATTTACATGTTGTCAGAAATGTTATATTGTTCAATTATACATCTAGATTACAGTTTAATTTTATTATTGACAATTGTGATTCAATTTAACTGTTTATATGTTAAAGTTGTTATTAGTACCTTCATTAGCTTTTAAAAATTATCAAAAGAAAACGAACATTCACTTGAAAATTATCTATATTACAAATAACAGTATAAAAAAACTTTTAAATTTAAAACAACCATAACAAATTAAGTTTAGTTAATAAAACATGAGCGTTTATTCAGTTAACGATGTTTACATTGGTTTAAAGGAAGTTGGCCATTATTGTTAGTTACCAATCTTGCTGATGCGAGAGTAGCGTATTCAGATGAAGTAATCATTGATCAACACACGCTCCACACATCAGGTGAACATTACAGGTTTTATCAAAGAGCAGCGTTTTCACTTTCACAGTTTGTTTTGCGCGAAGTGACTAGTCTGTACAGTCCATTAACTTGGTCGACAGTAAAACATTTCGTTGTTTGAGATAAAAAAATATTATACGAAACAATTGTTTTTTCACTGACAAGCACCATCACCCAAACTGGCGTTTGCTTTGTAGGAATGATGTTCTTAGGCTAAATAGGTTCGATATATTCTGCGAAAGTTAGGCTACGCTTACGCTTAGGCCACATCTATATATAAATGAGCTTACATGACAGATTTATACACGGGAGAGAAATTTTGGCTAACTCTAAGTGATAGGGTTCAGTAACCAATAGAAGTATGAATTAATATGTTCAAATTGAAATTTATATCTGTTTATAATGACTAATTATTTAAAATGGAGTTTACGTTCTACTAGAAATACCTAAGGTATAAGGGAATTTCCGGTCATAGGTAAATCTATTACTTTGATTATTTGTTTTATATCTTATAAATAAAAACGAATGGCGAAATGTGTTGGTAAAGCGCTAATCTCGATGACGGCTGGACCAATTCGGTTAATTCTTATTGTAAAATGTCCATTGAAATCCGAGGAAGGTTTTTAGGAAGAAAAAGTTACCTGGAATATTTTGGAATTCAGAAAAAATTTTTAGTTTTTACGTTTCATAATTCAAATTAAACTGGCACTAAACAGCTGTTAAACAGCTATAATTCTACAAACTTTCTGAAACATCTGTTTACATTTATATTTTATCAATAATAAGTAAAACAGTGCTTGATCGGTAGTGTAATGCAGGTAGCAATTAAAAAAAATTAATATATAAATTTTACTCCAGATTGCGCCAGTGATGAATTAAAATCATCTAATGCATTTAATACTGTTATAAAACAAACTGTTAATGAACAAAGTTATGAATGTTTTCACATCACTTACTTTAAACTAGTGTGGCTTCCCTGACATTATGATATTACATTTTAACAATGGCTTACGAAAAAACAGAGAATTCATTCTTTCCCTGGCTACAGTCCAAAAAACAAGTGTAACGCAAAACTTTAATAACGATTATTTTGGAATGTTGCATAACCTCAATAAGGATTTCCCCCCTTATACCGAAAGCACATAAGCAGTTAGTTAGGACTCACCCCTAGGTTGTAATTAGGCTTTTTCAGTCCTACTTATGTATGTATTTTCTTCATCAGGGACAAGGCAAACTCAACTGTGTCAACACACGATTTTAAACCAAAAATAGATTTCCGAGAACTAGATAATCGAACGTATATAGTATTTTGATCGAGCAATATGGCAAGCTAAACTGTGACATAGTAGGTAAGTGAATTTAAACAGTCTTAAGTAGGCACTGTTCAACCGAAGCAAGCATCTCGGTCCTACCGTAAGTATATATATATATTTTCTTCGTCAGAACATCAAAGCAAACTCTACTATGGTACTGGATATATATGACAAGGACTAGAAATATAACGCTTTTGACCGAAGTAAGTTTCCGAGACCTGTGTGACCCGAGATTTGTGTTTTCTTGATCGGGATGACAAGTGTCATTCAGCTGTGACGTTATGTATATAATTAATTTAGAACCAGAAATGCTCCTACACGTTCCAAACATGATATAATACTGAAGTTAAACTCTGATACTATTTACCATGAACTTAAATAACGTGCCTACTTACGTTTCAAATTTTTATAGGACTCCCATCATATTATAACATAATTGCTTTTACTAAGTAACATAAGGACTTCGGTCCTAAAGATTGCGTTTCGAAGCGCGGGTAACAGCTAGTATATATATATATATATATATTATATATATATATATATATATATCTTCAATAAGAATAGAAAATAATAGAAGAAAAGAAACATAAAAATTCTCTATAATTTCGTCTTAAGACATTTTCAAGAGATATACAATAGGTAAAATAAGCAAATATATCAACAAAAAATAATAAACAAAAGAAACATCATATGTTAATAAAACTAATTTTGAATTACGTACAAAGAGTAAAATAATTTTGCTTATTACAAGGAATATAAAGTTATATAATTAAAAATTGTAACGTGTAATTTATACATACTGCTAATCCGTATCCTCAAATTTAGACCATCCGGATGTTTAGTTTGTAGCACCCTCTGATGAGCTATTTCCTAAATAATTTTATTTTAAGTTTATGGGGGTTCTGAATTTTGTTAATACTTTTAGAGAAAAGCATTCATCGAATTTTTTGTTATGCTCCATTGCGTGGGCCGAAATAGGGATTTGATTTAATTTCAAAATTTGTATCGCTGCGATTTTTGTTCATTCTAATGTGCAATGGAGTTATGGTCTGACCAATGTAGTCCTTCGGACAGTCTTTACATGACAATTGGTAAATAACAATTGATGGATTCACAAGTCCATTTTACCAATTATCGGATAATTCCTTTTCGTTTGTGCTGCTACAGAAATGTTTTTGAACTTATTATTAAATTACATGTTTTGCAGCGAGGCTTAAAACAGGGTTCACAGCCAAAAGGTTTGTTTTAAATTTTGAGTTAGCTCATCAGAGGGTAGTTTTGGTCTTACTAATATGTTTTTTAAAATGTTGAGGCTTTTTTAAAAAATTACTTTAGGTGGATTAGTGAATATATTTTTGGTTACAGGTGAAGCCTGTAGAATATTGTGTGCAGTTTTTATTATACCATTAATTTTGTATAGGCCCTGGATGATAGGTGGTAATAAATTTTCCTTGGTTTTTATAATTTCCTAGGAGTAGAGTTTTTTAATTTTTTGCATGTTATCATTTACAATTTTGTTAGGATACCTCTATTTCTAAAAACATTTTTTAATTTTTCAGTGTGACAATAATAATCATTGTTTATTAGAGCAGAGTCCTGTTTGTTCTAATAGTTAGACTTTTCGGAATAGATTTTTTAACGTAACCAGGATGGCAGCTTGAGTAGTGTAAATATGCATTGGATTTGTATCTTTGACATGGATTTTCGTTTTTAGGTGTCCCTGGTCTAAAAACACATCGACATCTAAAAACGTAAACAAATTTTTTAGAAATATTGAAAGTGAATTTTTTAAACTGAAAATGAATTTAATTGTTGAATAAAATGTGTTAAAACTATCCATGCCATGTTGCCAAATAATAAAAATGTCGTCAATAAATCGGACCAAAACTAACGATTTAAATTTTGAGATGTTTAAAAAATGTTGTTCAAGAAATCCCAAAAATAAATTTGCATATGAAGGTGCCATTCTGGTTCCCATTGCGGTTCCTTTCATTTTGTAAGTAATTTTTTGTTTTTAAAATCTAAAATTATTCATGGTAAGTATAAAGGTTACTAGGGCAGATAAAAAAGAAGTAGAAGGTTTTGAATTCCTAGGTCTTAAATTAAAAAAATGTTCTACAGTTCTTATTCCATCGTCATGAGGAATATTTGTGTACAATGATTCCACGTCAACTGTAGCCAAAATTAGTTCACCCGTCCAGGGGCTGGGGTTATTTCAGAAAGTATGTCAATGAAGTGATTGGTGTCCTTTATGTGTGACTGTAAAGATTTTGGCCAAAGGTTGCAGATGAGCGTCCAACGAAGCTTGAAATTCTTTCTGTTGGTGAATCGTAGCTGGAAAACAATGGGTCGTCCAGGCGAGGGCGAATCGGTTTATGTATTTTAGGTAGCGTGTAGAAAACTGGAGTTCTAGGTGAGTTTGATGTTAATAGATTGATTTCTTGGTCGGACAAATTTTGAGTTGGGCCTTTCATTTTCAAAAAATTCAGAAATTTCAGTGTTAAATTGTTCAGTTGGATCTTTTGACAAATAATTTTGTATGTAGTTAGTATCACTGAGTTGTCTTTCAGCCTCTAACGTATAGTCAGTGATATTTTGAATAACAATCGAGTTGTTTTTGTCTGCAGGTAAAATTTACTATGTTTTTATTATGTTTTAATGAAGTGATTGCTTTTTCTTTCATTATAACTCAGGTTTTGTTTTTTTGGAAGTGAATCACCAAATGTGGGATTTGCTATATTTGATATTATGGTGTTTAATATACTGTTCCACAGGATGATCAGGCGTAGGTTAGGAGGTTCCCACTCAGAATTTGTCTTGAACTTCATAATAGATTCATGTATATGAGACTGAAGTGGAATTTGGTTTTGCGAGAAGTAAAATTTGACACGGACATCTCTTGCGAAAGCAAGAGCATCAGCTACTAAGTCAATATATTGAGTGTAGGAGTAGGTGAGAAGGTCAATCCTTTAGAAAGCACAGACATTTCAGCTTTATTAGGTATGTAGCTGGATAAATTTACAATCGATTTTGCAGATATCTGAGATATCTTCAGCTTTTTTACAACTTTCACTAAACATTTGTTTCATTTTGTTGATCATTTCTTGCTATGAACTGGTTTTACTGTATTACTGGTTGATGGATTGGTTCATTATTAAAGGATCTTTTGAATTTTGGATTAAACATATCCTTAAATATTGTTGTAAAGAATGACCAAATTTTATATTCTCGAGGCACAATTTTGAAAGTTTTTTTAGTAGTGATTAGGCATTTTCGGACATAATGTTGTTAGCTTCATTAATTTATTTCATTAAATTGATTATATATATCTGGAAATTTTTATAAAAGCTTCGTGTTTTAAATTCTTTCACTGTTTTGTTTGTGTTCTTTAAACAATCCTTTATAAAGTTGTAGAACTAGATTTGTAAGCTCAAAACTAGTTCGTGTAGCAAATACTTTAATTTCGTTTGTGCACACTTGGAGGAAGAGCAGAAATGGGAAATTTTGGACGTAGTCCATGTGGAGTAATACCAAAGTTCAAACTATGCACTTAAAAATAAAATATGACAGTGTAATACGGCCATCTTTTTTAAGTGATATCGGTATTGTTTTAACAAAATATGACTTGCTTGAGTTCATTATGTTTTGTTTATATAAAGGAAAGTTGAAAAAAAGATAAGGAATAAGAGTAAAGTTTAAGAAGTAGGAAGTAATAGTATATAAAGTAGGTAATATATATATATTACCTATATATATATATATATATATATATATATAATATATATATATATATATATATATCTATATATATATTTAGTCGTGATGTACTTTTGTTTTTGTATTAATTATTTACTTTTTAACCATATAAAAGTTCAAAACGGGATTTCATTTATTTTATTATAAATTCTCTTCCGTATGACGCGCGAAAATATTTTGTTTAATATATATAAAGAATATACTATATAAACAAAATCTTCAATATAATATATATGAAAAACATTTTTACAACACACACACACATAATGCTACAACTAATGTTGCTCACAACCGATGCGAATTAGTGAGTTTTCGCGTAAAAAACATTTTTTTAATATATAGATAAATTTTACCTTGAGGTATTTTTCATGAAAGCCAAGTAGTCACAATTATATTTTTGGAAACGTATACATGGTTTTCATTATAAATATTTTTATATGTGAAATTTTTACGTTTCATGTATATACAACAGATTTTCTTACGATTTGTGTGTCTAGAATGCCGTTTTCCGTTAAGAACATATCCATTTGGAGAATGATGAAGTTTTTTCTTCATCAGTCCACTTACAAATGTTTATTCCGATAATATTAAAAACTAATCACTTATCTTTTAATAAAATGATTTAGGACACAACCGAAAGCTACTGCTGTCAGTCATATAACGTGATTTAACTTTAACAAACTTTCTTTCTCTTATAGTGTTGGTGTTTGATAGGCACAATATTTTTGATGCAGTTTTTTAAACCAATAAACGTTTGATCACAGTCAAAGAACTAATAAAAGAAAACTGTATAAGTAAAGTACACTTCAGTATCAATGTTTTATCATGCATTTAGCGTAGTATATTTGTGGATATAAATATGTAATTGTTTTCATAATGTTTAAATAAAACAAGGACACATTAGCCAGGGCAACCAATTCTCTGGAAAATTCTGTCATTTAGGATCTTGTCAAAAGTCAAATGTTTGAGCACTCTCCTCCGGGTCTGATTAAATATAGGCTTGTGTCTACATCCGTGACAGCCTTCAGACAGCAAACAACTGTGTTCGGAGCTGATTGTTTATTTATCATTACCTAGGACCCAGCAGCTGTTGTTAATTTTAGTACAAACCTATAATAAAATAACTTTGTTTATATTTATTCCTATTTTCAATGCAAATATTACGATTTTGGAACTGAAAACTGCAACAGTTTACTTTTTACCAAGTTGGGTTTGTTGGGTGCTTCTAAAGTAACAAATAGTTTTAATTGATGTCTTAGATATTATCATAACACGTTCGATACTTAGTAACGATAAACGATAAGTTTTCTAAACCTTAATCAGAAATGCGTCCTATATTTAATTAATCTCTTGTAATTGTATACGTACTATATTATAAATACATAGAATTTATAAAAATATAGTTTTTGTAGAAAAAAAGAAAAGTAAGCCTATACTCCTATAAGTAAAGTAAGCCTTATACACGTGTTGAAACAATCTCTGGATGGCTTCGTAATTTTAAATGGTTCAATTAATAATGGGGAATTCCATATAGCTTCATAACATGCTAATATTTTACTATATGTGATAATGCTTCTCCTTAGAGAAATATTTCAGGTAATGCTCAATGGACAGTATTAAATGGGCCAAGATGCGTATCATATTAAAGGTCAGAAGGCTGATACAGGAACAATTACATATAAATGGCATTTGGAAAACGTTTTGAAAATATGGTAGGTAATGAATACGCAATATCATTTATATAAGGTTTTTCCAACGCAGTACTAAACAGTGAACTTTGAGCAAAATAGGGGTGAAAAAGAAGCTTCTAATCAGAGTTGAAGGTTCCAGAAAATCTGGGACCTTTAAGAACAAAAACTTTACATGGCGTCTTTTGGTAGTTTATAGCTGCTCACTATTTGACACACATTATTACTTGTCAATTAACCGCTATTGGTCAGAGGTAGATCTTTGTAAAATGCTGTGGGATTTTTAGGTTAAAGCGTCCACATTTAATTTCACTGGCCATTTAAATCATGTTGAACTAATTTAAAATTCAAAGAATCTTGAAATGTATGAAAAGGTTTTTGCATTTAAAGATTTGATAATGTTTACAGTTTCTAAAATAAAATGTTTACCATCCTTGAGTATGAAAACACTGTACAGCCTGTGGCCTATACATAGATGATAAAGGTTGTAAGAGTACGTACACAGGTGTAAGTAAACGGATTAAAGTTTGATTGAAAGGTTAAGCTCGAGCAATACTAAAGTGTTTTCGTTGTTGGTATACTAATTACGAACGCCGACTTGATGGCCACAGTTGATTAGAGAGCGACAGAGAGCACAGCTCGCAGATGAGGACCGCCTCCATGGTGCTTGAGACCGGCCTTATGTCGCCATTGTCTTGTACGCTCAATCTTGAGCCAGGTCTATCTGTTACAGACAAAACATTGCTTTGCACAGAGATTAACTTTTTTAATAACCTCTTATCCTACCATGGTGATTTTCTGGGGTATCTTTCATCTAAATAAATATGAAACTTTAATTATTTGTAATCGCCATACAATAAAGTATTAATTCATCAAAATTTTAAAGTGATATATGTCTGCCATTAATAAAAAAAATATTGAATAATTCATTTAAAAAATTAATTCCATTATGCCACTATTCATTTTTGAACGCTTACGTGATTCTCGACCAACCAAATTTTCTCCCACTGTCCAATGTCAGTGGTTCAGTTTTACGGATGGGCGGGTCTCTCAGTTTAATTGTCAAAACTCGCTGACCATTATATAATGGCCTTTGACGCTAAAACCTGTGAAACGTGCGATTAAACCTTGGGCATTGGTGCATTTTAGTGAAAGTCCAACAACTTGTTAGATAAAGTTGATACCTTGCATGCGAAGGCAAGTATTCATATGCTACCGTTTCTGTGTATCCAGCAGCCACTGGCTCCGTGTATACGTCCTCGGCCCTTTGTTTAGGGCCACATTTAAGGATAAAATTGATATTGCTTCTGTCTGTTGACACGGAAAATTATATGAAACTATAAACGAACCATGAGGTTATTTTTGTGTAACTAATTTTTGCGTGTAAATGTTATATTAGCCAGGGAAATAAATATAAATTTTCTCTTCTGTATGATTGTATGCCTGTCTATCTGCCCCACAGTAACCAACTCGAGAAAACGAGCTATAGGTTTAGAAAACATTTGCGTGCAATAACAGCGAAGCCTATTACGTGACACATGGCGTAGTTGTACTGCTATCTTGATGTAGTTTTGTTCAGGTTACGCCCTATGTTAACAATTATTCTAAAGAATTAGGTTTAACAAAGTCAATGTTATTTGTTATATGTTGAGGTCGAGGGTGCCGACTACACGCTCAGGTATGATGTCTCCAAGGAAGACGCTACAGAGTTGTGAACCGCGTCTGCTTGCAGACCATGTCAGCAGAACAGAGTCAGTTGCTGAACGGTTTTAACAAGGGTCCAGAAAGCAGAACACAGTGTAAGAGTCAACTCAAGCAGCAGGACTTGTGGATGGCCGACATCAGGAAGTGCTGTGGATGGCGCCAAACCGCAAGGCTGGTTTGATTGTTTTATGTAACAAACAGAATTGACAATTAGCTTATAAGTTTAACTGAGCATAGTTTTCATTTCAGGCATTTTATCTACGAACCTTTTTAGCATTTTTCTCAGACACGACCCAATGTATTTGGTCATACTCAGTTTACGCATGAATACAAATCGTTTCATATGGATCGAGGTATGCTGAGGACCGGGAATTATTCCAGTAAAGTTTTTAATTGTAAAGCTGAAACGCTAATGGCCGAACTGTGATTGTTACCAGTGCAAATATTTACTATCTGAACCATCTCTCACTTTCGACATGAGAGCCAGTTCCCGAGCGTTAATTTAAGTCCCTTGCCATCAATTTATAATATGCATTATATTATATCTAAACCTTGTTACAAAATAATAACAACATCAAAGGTAATATTATAGGTTTTTTTTTTATAAATACAATTCAGAGAGCAACATTAGGTTAATGCAAAATCATTATAATAAGTAAATAGGGTTAGATAAAAAACTATATAAAGAATTTAACTACGATTTTAAATTTTATGGCTGACGTTAGGCTAACCATAGTTTCAACAGTAAAAGGAATTTTAGTATTTCAAGTGTTTTGTGTGCCTTTCTCTCTTATTTTAAAACAAAAGTGGTGCAGATTTCGTTATTGCTTATTTTCCAAGGTTAGTAATTCAGGTGATTCCTAATTTAAAGTAATCTGACATTAATATTAATTTGCAAACAAAAATACCAAATCCGTGTAACTTTTTATCAACAGAATTAGAACTAAACTAATTTTCCATTTCGTCGTTTGCCTGTGGTTGTCATTTAATTTCAATTTATATTTTGTCAGTCTATTAATAATAATTTGTCCAATATACTATTTTGGGATCAGAGGGTTTTAAACTAAATGCTGTACATGGTAAAGAAAGTTTTAATGTTAAGAAGACTCTCCTGTTATAAAAGGAAAAGGACACGTAAGATAAAGATCTATGTGATTGTATTAGATTCACCAAAAAGAGAATAACTCATCAAATGCTATAAATAGCTAATTGAGGCTCACCGATAAAGTTGAGCTCCTTGGACGCCCCTCATGCTCAGATTAGATTTCACGGTAATATATGAGAGGTTACAATGGGTTTTCAACCATAGTCGAAGGAGCTCAGAATCTAACAAAAATAAATCCCCCAGGACCCTCAGCAGAAACTGTTATAACTAATACAATCAAACAGTAGTATGTAAAAGTACTATTAAAGTAACATTATTGTATGTATAGTTTGGATGTATGTTTTATAATAAGTCATAAAAATTAGTTATAGTTGTATTTTCCTGATTTATTACCTACATTTAAGAGCTGACAATAAAATTAAAATAAAATACACTAACTATCACATGTTAATACTGTTAGATGAGGTAATGTTATAAATGTTACTTTAACCATTTTATTTGTGAGTCAAATAATTAAGATTTATATTGTTCCACAAGATTGAGTATATAGACAGGCATGAGATCGCCATTGATGCTGCAGGTGTGGTCCCCGTCTAAATCCAAGAATTGTTGTATGAAACTCGCGACGTGATCGACCAACAACAATACTGGGGACTTAGGAAGCACTTCGAGGGAGAAGATTCCCAGAGAACTCCAATCAACGCCCTCAAAGAGCCACAGTTCTTTCAAAACACCAAAAGCCATTCATGGGAATAAATGCAGTTAGTGATTTAGCTCCGCGAGACTTTTTTGCGAGAATGCGCCATTGTGTATGATTAGTTAACACCAACATTAGAGGTTGTTAAATAAATGATTTGATTTGGAATGAGTAAGTAAATAATTCATTTTGCTACTCATTTCTGACGAAAAGAAAATTCCCTGGATGACATCAGGTCCTTAACAGAGGTCAACGATAAGTAATAAATTAGTTATTAGTACCTTGATTTTATAATGGGTATCAAGTCAATGTTCTCTTAGTTTTGATTGCGTTCGCAATTTACAAACTACGGAGCTACTATATACGTATTTTAATCTAGATACAATCTACTTCACTAGTATTTTAGCATTTTCATTTGCGTACCCAGCTAAGCAAAGTTTAAAATAAGGATAGATATTTTTTTTCTGTTGGAAAGATAATGGTTTATAAATGTAACCAAAGGCCCACAATGAATAGTTTATTATAGACTTTACAGTAATTCCAACTAGGCGTAAATGTTATTCCGATTAGTTTTGTAGACTCCTTAATGTAAGTAAACCTGTAATCTGTTGATTAAGGTTAAGGGTTTTGTATGTTGACATTAACTTCACGGAAACCAATAGTAAGCCCCATGCAGGAACCGTACATGGTTGGATCCCAGCCCAAGTTGGCTTAGGTTTGTCAAACCTCACGAACATTGCTAGACTGTGTTATGGACCGGAATATTGATATTGTCTAACCTTTAGTTAATTGTTTTTGAGAACTAAGAAAAAATAACGAAAACTGTAAAGAATTCGTGTTAATCATACATTTACATATCAGATCTCATTCTATAAACCGCAAGGACAGTGACTGACGTCATGGTCTGTGAGATGTCGGTTTAGTTGACATATCTAAATATCATTTTCTGTGCACAATTAGACGAATACATATTTCAAATCAGGAACTGTAATTTCACAAAAAATATCAATTGAATATTGATCTTAGTCTTCAAGAAAAGTATGCATTGAATAGTATAAAATCAACAAGTACAATAAAAAAATAGTATGTGAAAAAATGCAAACTTATTAACCTTATAATAAATTAAGGGTTCAAACTTATAAAGTTTAAAACTTATAACGTTCACACATGGGTTTATTACATAATTAAAAAATCATAGGACCATATCGTAAGCGAGACTAAATATAATATAATAGAAAACAAAGATGTTTTTTGTGAAAGATTTATAAAACAACAGTGACGTACGATTTGGCTGTATTTATTATCTGCAATGAAATTAAGCACTGAAAAGTTTTTTACAAAAAGGATAGGACAAGACATTCAATTATTATAAAATAAAATTAAATTTTTGGTATTTAAATTTTTTAATAATTATAATAAGATTAATGTGTTGTATGGATGTGTTACTCCTGTTGTAAAGTAAAAATAAAATTTTGGTCAAGTCACACACTATTTATATAAATATGGTCATATTAATTTCTATTTCTTTGGATATTATTTTTTCAAACGTAAATATATTATATAGAAATTACGTTTAAATCAAACAAAATGAATTGTGGGGAACTGCCTCAAAATTAATTTTCCAACCTTAACTCAACCGGGAATGTTACAGAGTTGTGGTGAGCCGAACTGTATTCGGCTATTCGGAACACAAAATCTAATCCTTACTTTAAAAACCTGTACATGATGTATAACCTATAACAAAACATAATCAGTAGAATTTGTTAAAAGATGATATATTATAAGAATATAGGCATTATTCTTTTTATTCTTCTGAAAATATTGGTGTGCCATAATATTATAACGTGATACAGTAATTATGTATTACACATTACTCTGGGTGGGGAAAGTGTCCCTGATAACAAATTAAAAATTTGTTATAGCACAATTTTTTACACACTAATAACACAATGCTGTAGGGTTTTCTCTTACCTTTGTATTATGCAAATAACCCATCACAACGCCCTACCAGCTGAACTTTGTGGGTGAACGGTCCCTCTGGGAGTGCCATGGTGATAGTTGAATACAAGCATAGAACAATATAAGCATCATCGTTTTTAAAACGCATAAAACGTATTTATTAAAAAAACTTAATTCTGTAACCCAAAACTGTTATAGGGGGCTTTTTTTTAATTTTTTATAAAAAAAAATGGTAGCTGTTTGAAAATAAGGATTCAGTTTTGAACCCTTAAACGCCCACCTTTTGTGTATTGGTTAGTTTAGTTTTAGAAATAACTTGTATACAAATTAAGGCACACTTTGAGTACCTTATCTATAGTGCGCTATTTTCCAATTCAGTTGATTCGTAAAATAACTTATCCTCTTAATATTAAAAACTATAGTTTTTCCTTTTTCTCGTGGGTTGGTTCCCATTCTTGATCAACAGCATGTGCCCTAACGTGCAATTCATAATTGGTTGATGAGGGCTTACAGGTGACTCGACCCTGCGGTACTCTTACATGATTTGAGGCAGAACTAAAAATGTAAATAGTGTGGACCTCAAGAGGTGACATAACATGCCAAATGGTTTACCAAGTCAGCCTTGTTATAGATGGAGATAAAACAGCTGTATAAAGAGATACATATCACAAGTGAAATTTTATTCTCAATCCATCTGCTTCTCCCGTGTCTGTTTCGTTCTCTCCCAGACCTTACGACGAGTATGATTGTTAATCCTTATTGATCAAGAACGTTTTTAGAACAAAAATTTTGACGGATGGAGTGCATCCAATAAATTGAAAAAAAGATTCGTGCCCCGAGAAGATGAATGAAACTCGCTGCAAGATTTTCGTTTCATAATCAGGGGAAAATAAGGCTGTTTTATATACAGGTAATAGTTTAGTATCCAAATTAAACTTTGAATAGTGAGATCGTTTTTCCTGGCTGTTTACTTAACCCAACAGTGAATGTTATGTCTCAACTGCCCATAGGAAAGATTCTACCCAATACTGTTGTCTATATAAGTAAAACCACTATCCTCAATCGGGATAAGTGCCTTCATGTATGCAGAATCTCGTTTCTGCTAACCGATTGTTTGTTTCCGCTATTGTTGCCGTTAAATTTTAGCTATGGATGTTTCCTTATTCCATAGTTACTTCACCTAATCAATCCTATCAAACAAACAACTTGCCCTAAAGTAACCAATTTTGTTAGCTTTCATTATATACTCACCCGGTGTTTTCCTATTGGGGCTTTTTTATATAAAAAGCGCTAAATTAATTTGGCATATAAACATTAAATGTTTCTTGAAGGTTGATCAAATAGGACGTGTTTGTAAATTAATTTCATCAGTAATCCATACTTGTTTTTCTGGTTTTCGTGTGAAGCGGGTTTTTTGCAATTTTAAAAAATACCTCCCCGGCTGCAAATAAATGGCCTTTCCGTTTAGTGGTATCGATGAAGTAAGTAAGTTATCTAAAGATTTAATGATTCCACGAGAAAGGACAATTTTTCATGCAATGTGTAAAGCATCTCAAAATATCATAAATTTATCCCATAAAAAGATTCTTTATTCAGTGGAAAGAAACAGTTTTGTAGAACGAGAGCGATTTTATTAGGTAAGCTCTCCTCAAATTATTTAAACGCATTACCTTTTTTCCATTAATTTTTGGAAACCAAAAATTTCTCACACAACACTGGACTCACCAAAACAATAACATATGGAGCGTATGTACATCAGTTGGAAGTGCAGTAACAAAGGGCGAGGTATAGTTGCATACAAATCATTTAATCATTGCTTGATGCACAATTTAATTAATGTAGAACTGCGAAAAATTTTGAAACATTTGTCACTGCAAAGAAACTGTCCACTAGTGGCAGGTGTCAGTTTTCTGTTTAAAAAGTAAATCTATTTACAATAGAAAAATGTTTTGAGATATAGGAAAAGAAACAGTTTTTCTCTGGATATCATTGCAACACAACGATCGGTATATAAAGGTTGAAAAATAATCACCAGAACACAATAACGAAAATTTAAAAATTTTATGGATGTGCATCAGAACCATAAAAAGTAATTGTATTGACTACACATGACCTATGGAATTACTCCTTGTATACCCGGATTCCTCGTTATATATAGGTTTTACCCCGACTCCGATTACTATGTCTTATTGTTTGACACACTGTCTGTTGTTAGTAAATATATAACTAAATCCCTTAGAATATGATTACTACCAATTCGGTAGATTTTATATACGAGGGCTGTTTTTTTAAGTAAGGGCCGTTTTTTTTAAAAATAAACAACAACATTATTTTTTCAATAATGACATTTATATTTTACAATCATACAATACTTTTTTTATTTTTCTACATAGTTGGCTTTGTTCTGTTCAGGCACTTATCATATCTTAAAACTAAGTTTTGAAATCCCTTCTTCAAAGAAATTTGCCGCCTTTCCTCTGACAACCCAAAGCGTTCAAACGGGTCCGACCCTTGAATTCATCGTCCGTCACTTGTAGCGCTTCCCGCCAAGATGATTTTTATAGTACCTGACAAAAGGTTGGAAATAGCTCGTTGGAAGCAAGGTTTCGGGGCTGTACGGCGGGTGATTCCAAAACTTCCCAGCCCAAAAGATGTCGATCATTTCCCTGTGTCCGAGCAGCGGTTTGAGGCCTTGCATAGTCGTGGAGGAGCAGAATTCCCCTTTTGTCACAATGCCGCGTCTTGTTTCCTGAATGGCGCGGTCGGAGATTGGGCCAGGGTTAACGCATTAGGCTTCGTAGTTTTATCGTCATTCCTTCGCGGCCATAAAGTCCACTAACAAAACACCGCGCCTGTCCCAGAGACACAGTTGCCATAACTTTGGCTCCGCGACAGAGCGTTTGCTTGCTCTGCTTTTGACTTTGACTGGAGATGTTGTGTGCCGCCATTCCATGGACTTGATGCTTTGATTCAGGAGTGATAAGGGATACACATGTTTTCATCTCCTGTGGACAATCGACTCAACATTGTCCCGTCTCCTTTTTCCTCGTTCGTAGCGGGTCTAAGAAAAGTCCAAAGAACTGCTTAAATCTCTCTTTTTATTGTTATCCTCATGTGAGAGTTTTGGTACCATCTTGATCACAATTTTTTTTTTCTGACACAATTCTAGTACAGGTACTGACCCTGGACACTTTTGGAGGAAATTCCATAGATAGAAGTGGTTATTGTGGAACCGTTCGGTCCTCATTGATTTTTTTGCGTCAAACTGCAATCACCACAAAAACTTCCCGTGATCACAGAGTGGCCGGGGGCCTGAGCAGATCTTCATCGTGGATATTTTTCGCGGGTCCCATCGTTTAAATTCCTCGGACCCATTTCACGCACTTTACCTTCACCCGTCATTGCCTCTTGGCACCGATACACCTCACCAAAGCAGACGGCGGCCGAATGTTACAGCAGCCTGAGATGTTTTCTTGCAGTCAAAAAATCGTTATCACTGGAACCGAATCTCACACACGCGGCGGGTGATTTTGATAATCTAAACATAGTTAAAAAAGATCCACATAAATGCATACAGGTTAGCTAAACAGATCTGCAACTGACATGAAGTTGTTCGCTAGGAATGCCCGGGATGCAGGGGCGCACGCTCGATTACCGGCAGGAAACGCGAACTACTAACCTGAGTGTACGGGAGAACGGCCCTTACTTAAAAAACTACAGAAAAATAGTTCCTTCCAGGGTCTGGAACTGAGGCCGCTTATAAATAAACCCCCAAATATTAGGGACTATCTATTTTACGAAACTGTCTAGTGTGAACAATTAAACAGCGAAGTGCTGTGGACTGCTACGGAAAGATTAAGTCTTGTATTTATCTGCCAAGTTAAAAAAGGATTCTCTTCCAGTAATAATATATCCATATTCAACCAAAAAGTTAAAACAAATGTGTTCGCTACTGGAAGTAAACATTCAAAGAAAAATGGAAAGTGTGGCCATAAATAGCAAAATAAATTTAGCTGATTATGGATGTAGACCGAATAACGACCAAAAAGGATCAAATGTGAGGGGGGAATGGGTAGGTCTGTGTTGATGTTCGTTCAATGCTAGTTTACGTGAGCCCTATACAACTGTGTTTACGCTGTTTTTTGTTAATGCAATCCCTATACTCCCCAAAAACCAACACTACATATAGCCACTTTTTGAATTATAGTGCAGGCACAAGTTCATTTTGTCCTTAATGGCCTTTGATATAAGCTTTTTAATTACAGACATTCTCGCCGAAAGTAAGTTGTCAGCCAATGAGTATCACTTAAGCCTCTAAGGAAAAT
The DNA here is from genome assembly GCF_021130785.1 of Homalodisca vitripennis. Classification (NCBI taxonomy): domain Eukaryota; kingdom Metazoa; phylum Arthropoda; class Insecta; order Hemiptera; family Cicadellidae; genus Homalodisca; species Homalodisca vitripennis. Next base: position 24,195 of record NW_025779344.1, read on the forward strand.
ATTTAAAAAAATGTAATACAAACCTCCCTGCCTGAACTGTAATTTTTCTGTCAAACAATTGAGTCTGTTAATATTGAAGACACAAATACATTAAATCACCGTTGTACATTCAAATGACACCAAAATCTAGTCGTGAGTCAGTTTCAAACAAAGAATAGACACGAAACCTTTCATCATTCGTAACCCAGGGAGATCATTATTATATCAATTATCATTGTGCCCTGGAACGAGGCTATCGTTGGTTCTCATATAGGCCTTCATATTAAAAATATTTATACAAATAAGGTGATCAAAATTGTTTTTAAATTCCCATAAAACTCAAACTACCTTAGCTGATTATAATGGCTTGGCTCAGTTGAGAAAAGTCAAATGATCTTGAGTAAGACGAAGGAAGTAACTGTTTTCATTTTGAGTCCTTATTTGGGAATATTGATAATACCGGTACTGGTTTGTTTTCGTCATTAAAAATATCAAGATAGTGATTGTTAAGAAACCCGTTTACAACTGGAACATTTAACCTGATTGAATCCAGAAGCTTAAAGAATCAGTATTTTGAATTCAGCTTACACAAAAACTTTAGTTTTCACCTTGAAACAATAAAAAACTAATGTTTGAGGTTTATAACATCCAGAATTTTCAGCTCGTAAATATCTTTTAGTGTGGTCTTATGCGTTTATAAGATTTCACGGAGATCAGTTATAACGATTATGCAATTAACGTATGATCATTACCAAGATATTAACTGGACGTTTTTCTAAAGGATTTGGAGTTCTAAATAATTTTGGGATTATTGGCTGTCCACAAGTCAAACAACCGATATATTAGAATGGTTGAAATACCTTTAAGGATAATCTAAAAAAAGTGGGTTTTATGTATTTATTTGATTGCTTTTTAATTTGTAAAACAAATAAATATACATGATAAAAAATACATATAATAAAACAGTTAAATATCTGTATATAGTATTAGTATAGACACAACAAGCAGTTTATAAAAGAAGCAAATATTGGAGTTAAAATGGAATAAAGTATGTTTTTTAAAGATTTCGGTAAAATAATGTTGGTTTTTATTAGAGGAAATAAACTTTCCGTTCTTTACTTTTAATAAATGTTTTTGATGAGTTGTTGAGTAATTTTATATCATTTAAAATGTTCCTCTGCATTTTGGTCTACCTCGCATTTGGTTAATCTGTATAGTTTTTCTTATGAATCAATTGATGATTGTTCTTACATATTGAAACCGGTTTTGTATACAATATGAGTAGCCATTTCAAACAGGACAGCAATAAAAACGTTTTCAGGCAAGGAAATCACTCCTCCGTTATTCATGGTTATTGGATAGTTATTTTTCGTATTTGTGTTATTTTTTACAAATTAATTGAACGTTTCTTTTAAATATCGTTGGAATGAGCCATTTTTAAGGGTAAAATAAAAATATTTAAAAGCCAAGAGGTATTTTTATAGTTGTAAGCTAAATAGCTTGGATACTAAAAATATTATTTCAAATCGCCCACAGTGGTCTGCCATTATACCGAAGATTTCATGCCATAACCTATACCTGAATATGACTTCCCGGAGTCCGTTTTTAACCAAAATTTTCAAAAATTTTTATGAAACTTAACCGTCTCAAAAGTTACGGCTTTTAAACGTAGAATATCGTAAAAAAAATTAATATGCATCGTCTTCAGGGTCTTGGCATCGGCGACTTAAAAACTTAATAAAATTTACAAATTGACAACTTATATAAATCATAATTTGAAGACAGAGAATTTCCAAGAGAATGCTAAGATGGAAATTATATGTAATTGACACAACTAAATTTTAAATTAACATACTGAAATGGATACTTAGTAGGCTGACATTTAAAGGAGGTTGTCTATATAATTATATGAAACATGTTTTTTATAGTTATCTAAGAAACTCTTGCCAACCATGATAGAGTCAGTAAAAAACCATTCAGTGTTTTAATACACGAGCCATCACGAAACTACATAATATATCTTCATAACGTACTCGATAATTTTGAGATTGAAAAGCTCATTACCAACCGATAATGAAATAGTGCAGCGTACAGTGCCCACGTCCTCGCTGGAAGGACTTCCGGAAGTACTCTTTGTACGCAGCGTTGAGCGGTCCTGCCAGCAGGACCTTAAGGGGGCCCCCCAAAAAAAAAAAAAAACTTTATGGCGAATGTTTTGATACTGTTCCTTCCAGCAGGACTGCCGTCCTTCCGGCAGTACTTTTGGTAACCAGAGCGTGCATTAGTGGCAGTAATACTTCAGATATGGTGTTGGGCGAACAATAAACTACTGTAAATTTTGTAAAAACTGCTTTAATAGTGACTCTTACTGACTAATACACACAACTGCCTTGTAATCTATTTTATACATGTAAAAATAAATGTATAAACATACGAAGTATAAACTTGTTCCGTTACACAACAGAGAGGAGAATACATGAATAAATTAAAAGTATAGATAAGTTAGTAAAAATTACAGATCTACCCAAGAAAACTTTATTAAGTATTTGCAACTAATTAGTAAAATTTCATTATGTATTCATATACTTAGGAAAGATATTGAAAATCTTTTGGACTTATTTTCTAATATATTTAGCTATCTCAAAGAACTAAATTCAAAAAAGTATGATTTCTATCTTGAATAGCTACATAGTCATCTTTTTCAATACATATCTATGTTCTTTACGACCGTAAGGGTATACCATTTTTTATATGGTATTGAAAACAATCTCTGCCAGTTTGTGGGCTACACATGACAGCATTAGGTCCGCATTTCTTGCAAAAGTAGATTGCTTTCATTTGCTTTCCGTGCACTCTCAGGACAGTTTGCTTCAGAGGATAGTTTCCTTATAGGCGGTTTTTAACCATCCCTAAAAAATACAAACTTCTTTCCTTTAACTGAATACTGGTCTTTACCAGAGAGAAAACCAAGAATCTCCTACAAACTATTCGAACCAGTTCCATGCCACGGTCGGTTCAGTCAATTCGTAGCGTTTGTTGCAGTTCCGGCACCAAAGTCCTTTTGCCATTTTTTATTTTTCATTTCTTTTTTCCCCCTCATTGATTTCCCAACCCAATCATGATTCTTCATGTGCTATCACAAATAGTTTTTACTTCACAAACCAACTCCTTTAGGTTTTCCCTTTTAATTTTTCATCACAGCAGGCATGCCATTTTCACGGTTGTTGCCTTTCCCGTACCAAGCAAACATGCTATTCATCTACAGTTAATTTGAAACCTGGGGGAAAAACATCTGCCTCCAATGTGTTACGGACATGTTGATGAGAGGCCTAACTTGATACCGCCTATCTCTCCATTCCTTTCATATTCAGGCATGGCAAATTGCCATTGCCATTAAAATTTCTTCAAAACGATGCAGACTAATCCCACAACCTAGAACCAAAAGCTGAGAGCAGGAAAGAGGGCCGTCGGTTTCCGTAGGACCAGTAGTTGCGGCGGACCCCTAACATATTTATTACTCATGGGTACAAAATACCAATTGACTTTGAAAAACTCATTTCTCGAAATTGGTTTTCTTCTATCCCTCAAATGAGCATTTTGAACAAACTAAAATAGGGATAGAATTTTCCATTGTGGTATTGAGAGCAAGTGAAAACGAGGTTTGTATTGATGGTCCTTGAATTTGATCAATATTTACATGTTTACCAAAGTCCCACTCAGTGGTCCATTAACTAAAACTAAGTTTGAATATATTATAGATTTCCTCTGCATCTGCAGGTAGATCAATATATTGTTTGATCCGCTATCAAGGTCTTCATCTTCATCATTAGATTCATCGGATGATGATGACGACGAACTGTTTTTTCAAGCACTGGTCAGTTTGAACGGTAGTCTCTCCTCCTTTTACTTTTCTGGGCATCATCTGAAACAAAGAAATTGTTTCAGATGATGCCTTTTTAATAATAAAAACAAACATTTATCCGAACTTTTAATGTGACTAAAATATTACGAGTTTTTTACGTGTGCCAAAAGTCCGTCATCTATACTTGTCTCCTTTGAAACTATCCTGGTAATGAAATACTTTTACTATTTCAAGTAAGACCAAAATATACTAAGAAACCCAGTTTTTAAATTTATCAACTATTAATAAAAATGGTAGAAAGTGTAAAAATTTTTCTCTCTTACTGATAGCGTTGCAGGTTAGATATTGAGCTGGCGGGGGTAGGCCTTAGCGGCGCTGGCAGCAGGCGTCACACCGCACCGATGACAGCTCAACCATCACTCGAGAAACAAGTCTTTTAGCCAAACATCTAGTTGTGTTTTTGTCAATGTTCCCCACAGAAACTGTTGCACAACTACACGTCACTTTAATTACAGTGCCCATTACACTTAGTGGTATCATAACTACTACCAAATAACGAGCGATCTCCACTGCATATTTCACTATTTGGAGTATCAAAATAAGTAGCGAAAACATACACACGGTCACCCTTATCCTTATAATCGCCGCCATTTCTGAAACGGTGTGAGCTACCAACTTCAGACTTGCATGCGCTAATTCGTTACATTTCCCTCTTTCTAATGGGACCAAGAACGGTCCTGCCAGCAGGACTTTTCGTTCCTCGTGTAAGCAGTTGAATTACGTCCTCAAATGAGGAAAACGTAACGTCCTGCCGGCAGTGCCTTGTTACGCTCTATCAATAAGTTTTATTCCATGCGTAGGGCATGTTTCAACAATACACTGAATACAGTGTTTCCATGAGATTACTGATCTAATTTAATTTTTAATTAAGTAATAAATTACATTTGGTTATAATTTTATTTGTGTCTACGCCAGTTGCTAAAAGCTAGACGATATCTGACACGTTTCCACAGTTACAATGTGTGAGGTTTGACAACTTAACCACTTGGTGCTGGTTCCCAACAATGTACGGTTTCCAGATGTTCTTACATTGGATCCGTGAAGTAATGTCACGTACAAAACACTTAAATCTTAACAACAGGTAACAAGTTATCTAATATAATTCATCTAATATCGAATATCTAACATCTAAACAATAAAGCTATAGTTAAATGCGTGTAATATGAATTACTGTACATACTGATAACTTATTAGCTTGTGGTTGATGACAATTCAAATTTTAAAAGTTTATGATATTGATAAAATCTTTGAAATAACCATTTTTGTAAACCCAATAACAAGATAAGAAAGTATCAGTCATACGCATAAATTAGGAAAATGTTTTCACATATAATCAGTACAGTTAATGTTATTAAATTCGCATTTGTTTCTATTTTTGGTTTTTGTTTTGGTTTATCTAAATTGTTATTTAGATGTTGTTAGTTTTATAGAGGTGTTGTTGTCTATGATCCTATTAGCACGAATAAAGCTGTGAAGCCGCAGTTTTACAGAGAACTGAAGTTTAACGATTTGATAGTTTTCCAAGCATAAAAGCAACTGCTGCTTAATGAGCTGACCAAAAGCCCTATCTATGAAGTATGTAACACTATTACCAGTTTCGTAACCAGAAATTAACAGGGACTAGTACCACTATAAACTGTCCATCTGTCGTCACTAAATCACTTATTTGGACGGATTTTTCCTTCACGACATGAACATGGTCGACAAGATTAAAAATTGAGAAATACGTATAGTATAATTCTGATCCATTGTACTAATAAAATCGCTTATATATGTATTCCCCAGTTCATCAAATTTTTGTTAATGTACATTTTTTGTAACCAATAACAAGATAAGAAAGAATCAGTCATACGCATAAAATAGGAAAAATTGTCACATATAATCAGTACAGTAAAATGTTATTAAATTCGCATTTGTTTCTATTTTTGGTTTTTGCTTGGTTTATCTAAATTGTTATTTAGATGTTGATATTTTTAGTTGGTAAGGATGTTATTTTTTATAGAGGTTTTGTTGTCTATGAATCCTATTAGCACGAATAAAGCTGTGAAGCCACAGTTTTACAGCGAACTGAAGTTTAACGATTTGATAGTTTCCAAGCATAAAAGCACTGCTGTTTAATGAGCTGACAAAAAGCCTATCTATGAAGTATGTAAACCACTATTACCAGTTTCGTAACCAGAAATTAACAGGGACTAAGTACCACTATAAACTGTCCATCTGTCGTCACTAAATCACTTATTTGGACGGATTTTTCCTTCACGACATGGTCGACCAAGATTAAAAATTGAGAAATACGTTATAGTATAATTCTGATCCATTGTACTAATAAAATCGCTATATACAGGGTGATTCATGAAAGTTCTCCCCCCACTTCTACAGCACATTGTACTAGTAAAAATAATGAAAAAATGTTATATAAACATAGGTCCGAAAAACGCTTCGTTAGCGAGTTACAGCTAGCGAAAGATTTCGCCTGAATTTCCTGGGGTAAGAGAGTAAAATAAAGCCATACTTGAAACTTTTGGAAAGGTTAATTAAGTAGAAAATATCGTGGATTCTTATGTTATTTTTACCTGATAAAGCTAATAAAATAGGTTTCAGAAACTGTACCTGTAGTAGTTTTTGAGGGAATTCAGGGTTAAATGCAAAAAAATTTTGGGGGCACGAAACAATGTTTTTTTAAGTTTGAATGTACAATAACTTTGTTAAATTGGTAATAAATACATAAAATCAACAAACATTAATTGTAGAGAATTTAATTCTGAGAAAAATTGATATAATCAAAGTCTAAAATAAAACAGAAATAAGTACCAAAAAATCGATTTTATTCAGTATAATACATTACTAGCTGTAAAGAAATACCGTACGGTATTTAGTTAAATAAAACAAAATGTTTGTTCCTTAATGATGAGATAAATTGAGAAAACAAGATTAACTGTTAAATAAATGTGTTTGTAAATAAAAATATATCATGTTTTATTACGTTGTATTTTTTTTAAATAAAAATTTACATCAAATGTTCGAAAATAAATGAAGCAAACATTTTCCCATTATTGTTTACTAATCATCGAAATGCAGTTTTTTGTTTTATTAATTTCTAAGTTGGGTAACGCACGAATAAACACCTGATCAAACAATGGTATTCTGTACTGTTACGTTAGAAACTGTGTATTAGTGGTGTTTTTGCGAGCTACAGCAGGAGATCGGGTTCTGTGAATCGTGTTATAAAATGCAATTTTTCTGTGAGTTTATAATTCGATTGTTTATTCAGCGAAAAAAATGCCTTACTTATTTTACATCAGAGGAAATACGCTGATATGGTTTTTATTTTGGGTTACTGTAATGGTAATGCTAGAGCTGCTGTAGAATAATATGAAACTACGTTACCCTAATAGGAGGATTCCAGATACCAAAAACAATTTTTAGGAAACTTTTCGTTACTCTTCGGGAAACAGGATCACTACCAAGTACTAGAACCAATTATGAACGAGCTTATCCAACTTGATGATGATATTGTTATTAATGCTGTTCATCGCAGTCCAGGTGTAAGTACACGACGTATTTCTAGGCGGATAGGAGTTTCGCAGTCAAACGGTGTGGAGGTCACTTAATCGAAACAAATTTTTATCCGTTTCATAAACAAAAGGTTCAACATCTACAGCTAGGGGATGGTCCGCTTTCGCTTGGAGTTTTTGCAACTTTTTGAATATTAATAATCAACTCTACAAGCGTATTTTGTGTTTACGGATGAGGCACAATTCACTCGGGATGGTGTCAATAACTTGCACAATGAACACTCATGGGCAGAAAGAAAATCCACATGAGGTAGTGGAACAGAACTTTCAACACCGATTTAGCGTCAATGTCTTGGTGTGGCCTTTTGCACAATCGGCTGATTGGGACCTTTCATATTACCTGGACGCCTAAATGCTGAGTTCTATTTGCATTTCCTTCAAGAAGAGTTGCCGCAGCTGTTAGAGAATGTTCCTTTACATCTCAGACCAAATTTTTACTTCCAGCATGACGGAGGAGCACCTCCCACTTTTCACGTGCCGTTTCTGCTTACTTAAAATCATCAATTTGGACACTGGATTGGTCGTGGAGGGCCTCACCCTTGGCCACCAAGATCACCAGATCTATCTCCATTGGATTATTGCATTTGGGGATGGATGAAAGACATTGTATACAAGGACAAAAGTGAATTCTCGTGATGAATTAATTACCCGTATTATGGATTCGGCTGTGCAGATACAAGGGAAGTCCCTGAAAAATAGAGAAACGCAACAAAAAGCAATACACAAACGTGCTGCAAAATGTATTGATAATGATGGCCCTCATTTTCGAAACATCTATTATAAAAAGGTGCGTACTGTTGGCCCAACCTGATTAATTTTGCTTAAAACCAAGTAATGTATTTATTACTGAATAAAATCGATTTTTTTGGTACTTATTTCTGTTTTATTTTAGACTTTGATTATATCAATTTTCTCAGAATTAAATTCTCTACAATTAATGTTCGTTGATTTTATGTATTTATTACCAATTTAACACAAAGTTATTGTACATCAAACTTACAAAAAACATTGGTTTCGTGCCCCAATTTTTTTGCATTTAACCCCTGAATACCTCAAAAAACTACTACAGGTACAGTTCTGAAACCTATTTTTATTAGCTTTATCAGGTAAAAATATACATAAGAATCCACGATATTTCTTACTTAATTAACCTTTCCAAAAGTTTCAGTATGTCTTTATTTTACTCTTTTACCCAGGAATTCAGGCGAAATCTTTCGCTAGCTGTCACTAGCTAACGAAGCGTTTTTCGGACCTATGTTTTATATAACATTTTTTAATTATTTTTACTAGTACAATGTGCTGTAGAAGTGGGGGGGAGAACTTCATGAATCACCCTGTATGTATTCCCAGTTCATCAAATTTATGTTAATGTTGGCAGGGTTGCATTATGATAATGGACATAAAAACATTTATTTCAAATATATTTTGTATCTTAAAATATCAAATGCAACATATTTGGCGGTGAAAAATAATTGTCCAGGATTTTCTTTTATTAATTGCTGCATCGTTGTTATATATTTAAGTTCAACAAAAACCTAATTGGTATCAGACCTCAAGTCCAACTACTTATAGTGGGAGATATCACATAATCGTAGATACCAAACACTTTAAAAAAAGGCGAAAGTATTGTATGATAAAACCCAATTAGGTCGAATCACGACATTTTGAAACACAGGATTTTGTAAGTAAAACATTCAAAACACTAAAATGGTTGAACCCTTATTATTAATCATACCTACAGGTATTAGCAAGAATATGCCTATTTGTCTTTAAGAACAATAACACGCAGCTATCGTGTAGCAAAATGGGAGATTGTTCATTTATCGATCAACGAACTCTTATATCAGTTCTAAGCAATATCTGAAGGGTTTCCTCATCTGCTAGCCGTACTCTCTGTAGTCCTCTCTCTAACCAACCTGTGCAATCAAGTCCGCATTCTGTAACATTAACGATGACACTTAGTCTCGCTCGAAACTTAAAACATTCAATCAACTTTTATCCGTTTACATATGTCTGCGTGTGTTGACACCTCAGCTAAGAACGCATCTCTGTGTATGGTGTATACGGTGGGGTTCACCTCAAGATGGCTAACATTTTTATAAATCCAAAATTGTTACCTTATAAAACGGTAACTTTTCTAGAATAACAAAAAGCTTAGCAAAATAATTGTGGAAATTACCAATTCAATGTTATAAAGTTATTTATTTAATTGCCACCAGATATTGCGCAACCATTGAAAACCCAATTTGGGATTCATGGTTTCATTTGGAACTGTGGAAAATATATATTTTGTCTAAATTTCTTGCAGTATAAAACACTCTATTGCAGTTTGACGTAAAGTAAAGCGGTTGCGGCCCTATCTGGCCATATAATTGATTATTCTGAAATTGTTTCCTGTATTCATATTCAACGCAACAATTTTACCTCAAAATCGTCAATACATTGTAATATTTAGTACTTATGGTGTACTAATGTAGCAATATCATGTTCTATACAAAGAAATGGTAGTAACTGTTGCACACAATTTGTAACAGTTACATAAATAGTTCTTTTCCACATTTTTGTGACAACAGAAATAATAATATTTAGAAGCAGATTTAAAGTAAATAGAAATATGTTATCATATGTGTTGAGATCAAATTAACTATAAAACACTAGGTCACATGATGTTACAATATTTGCTGCTCTGTTACAATTATATATATATTTATATATATTATATATATATATATAAATATATATATTAACAAATATATATCAGATAGAGAATGTATTAATTTCACTAAGTATTGAATGTTTTATTATTAAAACTTAAGACATTGGTGAAAAACTATTTTCCTTACTTACTTCACTACCATCCAAATAATTCACGTTGGGTCAAAAATTCAACGTTTACAGATTTTACAGAACCAAAACAACAAGAAATGCATTTAAAATACGAAGGTTCTGTAATGGCTGTACTAAAATTAATGACAGCTGCCATGTCCTAGTTAATGATAAGTAACGATCAGCTCCGAACACAGTTGTTTGCTGTGTGCAGGCTGGCACAGATATCGGGCACAAGCCAATTACTCAGTAAGAGCCCGGGGGGTCCTGGCAGAGTGCGCAAACATTTGACTTCGTCAGCATCTGACAGAAATGACCCGAGGTACTTTGTTCTGAAATCCTTAATGGTTTAAAACATGTTATGCTCATACACAATAATATGTACTACCAAAATACATTTTATTTATTCATTAATTTTTAACTTCATATTTTACTGTCATTTAAGGAATAAATTTTAAAAGGTTTTACATTTTGTTGGACGTATCAAACATCTTACGTATAAAATGATAGTTTTCGGATCGTTACTTGACCAACTCAAAATTGAAATGTGCAGTTTCTCTTTAAATTACTCGTAATATGCTTTTTGAAAGAACAGTACATGACGTTTAAAAAGTTTTACAATCATAAGAAACAGGGTTAGATAGTAAAGTGCGAGCGTTTATTCAGTTAACGATGTTTACATTGGCATGAAGGGAAATTTGACAATTATTGTTTAGTTACAACATCTTGCTGATGCGAGAGTAGCGTGTTCAGCTGAAGAAATCATTGATCAGCACATGCTCCACACGTCAGGGAGAACATTAATAGTCATATCAAAGAGCGGCGTTTTTCAATTTCACAGTTTATTTTGCGTAGCGGGGGAGTCGACACAATTTTATTAACTTTGCAGTCAGTAGAACATTAAATTTCATTGATATAAATCTTATATCATTACGAAATACGGTTTTGAACAGCAAGATTAATAAGAAGATTTGGAAACGTTCTTGTTATTGAAGGACTCTTCTTCTCGAGCTTCTTGCTATGAAGTTTTGTGGTGACTTAAAATATTTTGCTGTCACGCTGGTTTATTTTACATAACTTTTACTGCAAGTACATTTACATTTTATCCTGCTAACAGGTTTTTCTTTTTAAAGGTACATTTACAATTACAGGTAGCGCGCACAGTACATTATTATTGTAGCAACTTAGTAACTAACTCATATATTAACAGAGAAAGCGTAGTTTAATTGTTCCAGTAATTATAGTGTTATTGAAGCAAATAAATACAGTAACGATGATAGGGGAAAATAAAAATAAAATAAACAAAATTGTAGTTAAAACTACTGTAAGTCTCTTCCACAGCAACTGAACTGTATTTTAAAAAATCAACCGTGAGCTCATTTTTCATTTATTTCACAAACTTGCAGAAATACACGGGGTGTTGATGAAACATTTATTAGTTTATGTTTTACTTACTTACGTGGATGTGATCCAAGACACTAGCCAGGCTTATTAATTTATTTCACAATACTTTCTTTCATACAAAATGTTTTATTCATAAAATTACTAACCGAACGGATTGAACTCCAGACACGCAAGCATTAGTGCTTCAGACTACGGCAATTCTCATGCCACGTTGTACAGTGACGAGGGAAGGAGGATTTCATGTGTCCAAGACCTTGTTTCCTGGATAACACGTCAGTGATTGTGGGGAATATTTGCGGATATAGGAGCGAAATCGTGTTATAAAGGTTGTAATATATTAATTAAATAAGGTACTAATAAGATTAAAATATTACTACAAAGGTTCGATTTTTACCAAAAGACTTGCTACAGAGGGTTAGAGTTTTGAATGTAATTTGGGAAAAAAAATTCCGTTTAGTGGTTGGGGGGATTAAAAACAAATAAAAGTCGTACTAAACTGGTTCGTTTTAACATTACGTGCAAAATTTCTAGGAGACAAGAAAACTATACGTGTCATCGAGAGAAAGTCGTTCTATTAAGTGTCGTGTTAGAGAGGATTTACTGTTACGTCTAGGTTAATAACCCCAACTTAATTTGCTTTGGGCTAGGCAATAAATGTTTCTCGTAAAAAACTTGCACGGAATTTGTAACTCGTAGTCAATTTGTTCTCTCTTGAACTTTGTAACTGAAAAATATTGCTGCCAAAAAAGTCCTCCCGCGCCTTTTCCATAGGTTAAAATTTACATTTTCGTATTATAAATTAACCCCTTTCATGCGAAACATCTATTTGAATGTAATATAAAGTAAAATTGTAATTAGTAAAGTAACTTACCTATGAATGATGATGTTTTATTTGCCAGAATAATACAGACATAGTTGCGTGATGATGTTTTTCTGACGAGACCACGTTGTCATGAATTTATAAGTTATCTCAAAAAATGGACTAATGCAGTCGCGATTTTGTTTTAGGCGAGACGAAGTAAAAAGTACTTTTGAGTACATCAATATCAATTTCTTTTTTTAACTTCGAGTACTTCCATTATTCATGTTTCTAGATTTATAGTATTCTAATCTTCTTTGTTTCGACTACAGCTGCAATTTCGAGCCAAGAAGCTAACACCGCGTTGTGTGAGTCGATATCGACGTGAAGGGAAGTTAATTTTTTAAGTTTTATTAAATGATGAAGTTTCGTAGGCAAAAGAAAACATAGAACATTTGGAGCCATTAAGCCCCACATCCAAGACAAATTTTAGTTCAGTATTTGCTCTGTTTTGGTAGCAACGTGGCAAGACATTATTTTATTTTAACACCTTAAATTGGTGCTTGTAGGTTTTATTTGCCACAATTAAACTTATAAATAAACTTTGAAATACCGAGTATTTATTACTACGATTTCAGAGATCTCCAAACCCCATTTGTTTCGTCCATTGGGTACAACATCTGGCGCCATTTCCATGGGGCTAGGGTGTGCGAACTTCTTTTGATTCGAAATAGACGTATAGAGAAAAACTATTAGGATCTTTTTCTGCATATGGATTACGTTTATTGTTAAGTTAGTGTATAATGATTTGTATTGATGCTGAATTGAATATTTTATTCGTCACTGAGTTCATCTATAAATGTCCTTTCAGAAACAGATATAAAAGTAAATAAAGATGTAATATTCAATCATTATTTAGAATATTTCAATATGCTAAACTATTTTCACTCAATAATGGTTAATTGCAACAGTAGAAATGAAATTTGTACCGTTATTTAGTTGTATTTGATATAATACATATTTCGCAACCCTGTTAGTCGTTACTGGTTAATATAAATTAAATAATTCCATGATGTTTCTTCGAACTAAAATTCTGGGCGGGTTAATAACCTAATTGGTACGCGTATACGTTTTTTCTCTCGAGACTTTGTAGCTGACCAATCTTGCTGCCGAGAAACATCTCGCGCGCCATGTCCCGCGAGTTCAACCGAGGCTGATTTCAACTTCGAGTCTCTGAATCTAATTTTAACTTCGAGTCTCTGATTACAGCTTCGAGTGCTTTTAGACTTCTAATTTAATTAATCATCAATTTTCCGACTACAGCTGCAATGTCGAGCAAAGATGCTGACGCCCACACTTGTGAGTCGACATCAACGCGAGGAGAAGTAAATTTTAAAGTTTTACAATTGTTAAGTTCGTAGGGTAAAAATTTTTCATAGAACATTGGAAACATTAGGCCCACCCCTATGATATCATTTTACTTCATTATCACTCTATTTAACAGCAACAGTACATTATTTTATGTTATATCTAGAAGTGGTTGTTTTTATGTTTTATTTGCCACACACTTAAACATATAAGGTAAACTCTGAAAATCGATTATTCATTATTACGACCTCAGCGGTATCCAACCCTATGTGTTTCATCCATTCGGTAAAAATTGTCCAAGAATTCTTTAGATTCCATGAGAAATGTTTGGGAGAGCCGGTGGATGCATGATCTAGGGCCTTCGGACTTTACGTCTGTGATTCTGACGCAGCTCAAATTCTGATTATGAATAGAAACATTTATATCAGCTACTAAAATCCTTAAATAAATAGCCTTGTGCACTGTGAGGAAGTTGGGTGGTAAATACATAAACTTACGTATATATTTACGTATTAAATAATATTGGTATGAGGGTATTAGGAGATTGGAAAACTATGTTTTAAATCAAATTATTCTAGATCTGTTTTAATGGGGAAGTGAACTCACAGGGTGTTACAATATTACTATTTTCAAAAAGTTTTTTGAAACATCTGATTTGCAACATTAAAACATTAGAACTTGTAAATGTATACTAATTTGTTAAATTTTTCTTTCTTGTACAAAATAATCGTAAATGCCCAAAAACGATTGTGGTGGTACAACTCTGTGTAAAATAATATTGACCTACATCATAATCAGGTTATGCACAGTACTTTGTTTCATATCGCAAGCAGTTTTGTAAACTGTTCATCTATTGTTAAATAGTTTATTTTTAGCGTCCAGTTTAAAAACTAGTGCTTTGTTAATCTAATAGAAAAATCAGAGGTAAAATGAAAGGCCCAGCTTTCCATTTTCTCATTACGTTAAAATCAAGCTATGTTAGTCTCATTGAATTCAGTAGGTGTAAGAATGGGGCGCTGCAGACATTCAACACCGTTTCTAATGATGTTCTTGACAGCGTTCGACTTTGTTAAGACAAAGTGGTGACACACATCTACTAGTAATTGTGAATGCCTACCATGTCACTTTCGAGGGCAATTAGTGAGGGCAATTAGGGCAATTAACTAATCATTAATAATTAGTTCATTTAAACAGTGAACATGTGATCCTATTAAAAACATTACATAATACTCGTACATGAGATTTGAAAGAAATACGTCACTGGTTCTAAAGTAAATATATATGAATTTATGAGAAGTGTTGTGTTATCTTACTAGAAACCACGAATTACGTAAGATATCTGATATAGCGATTATTGTGACAATTTAACTTGTGACGAGTGGCTGTCTTTTCCACTCGAGGGGATGTAAAAATTTAATTTCTTTCTGAGCCTGTATGATTATTTTATTTGTCTGTGTGGAAGACTCACGACATATCACGAAAAAAACCGATCTACAGACTCTAAATTATGAAGCTTCATATCTATATCTGGAACATCGAGTTTCTATTTTGCCACTACATTTGGATTTTTATTGATCGTTATCAAAAAGAAGTTTTTACATATGTCTTGTGGTTACCATAAATGAATCGAGTAATACGCAGAATAAATACAATTGTAAACAAACTGTGTACACTCATGCCATTTCAAAATATCGGTATTATATGTAGTCTTTGAGGCTATGGCATAGAATTTCTGATCAAATAAGCACATCTAAATATTTAATGTTATTGACGTGGTTAACAAATTAACAAACACACAAAGGTTATTTAGTCATGTTAGATGTCAGATTTATTGAATTGTGGTATATGAAGAACGGATTGAAATGTTATGAAATTAGTTCTTTACCCTAAGAAACAGGTCGATATACCTTATAGTTAAAGTAAAGATGACAACAAATCCAGAAGCGTACATTGAGAGGATACGAACAACTTCTTTTTCAGGCAGGCATAAAGTTTCTAAATGGGCCTCCTGAAGAAATAAAATCAATAAATGATGTTAAATCGGTTCAAAAGTGCATTGCGTAACTTTTTAGTGTCTCATTTCATTTTTATACAGTTGGTGAATTCTTAGGACATCTAACTAATGGTCCACTTCAATGTGCGGTAGTACAGGGGCGTTGACATCCAAAGTTATTTTTGATTATTTAATATTTAATTTTACTACTTTAGAGAATTTTAACTACGATATTTAACTAAATACGATATTTTAAAATTAAATCATTAGCATTAAGAAATTTAATTACTTTAATGAATATAACATTTAATTATTAT
Source organism: Homalodisca vitripennis (assembly GCF_021130785.1). Taxonomy (NCBI): domain Eukaryota; kingdom Metazoa; phylum Arthropoda; class Insecta; order Hemiptera; family Cicadellidae; genus Homalodisca; species Homalodisca vitripennis. Next base: position 40,378 of record NW_025779344.1, read on the forward strand.
GTGACGAATTTCTATGCAATGTTAACATTGTTTCTGGCAATAAAGGTATATTGTATTGTATTATTTGTAGTGTGAATTCTGGTGAAAATAACATTCTAAAGTTTTTGTGTCTAGAGAAATCAGAGAGAATCCAGAGAAATAAATGTGAGGAACAGATAATTTATTTTCTAGAATTATAAAATATTGTTTCTCTCGCCACACATGCAAGAAAAATCTGTGGTCATCTTGTAATTATTAGTAGTTCATACCAATAGCGTTAACAAAGTTACCTAAATATTTTTACATTTATAACTTTAAATACAACTCAGAAGTTATTATACTAACTTAATATAATATAATATTATAAGTGATACAAGTGATAGGTTATTAGTTTCATTTGTCAACTTCAACATTTAGTTTACTCAGTGTCTTTCGTAATAAGTAGTATAAACTGTTTTCTCAAGTTTCAACTCTATCTTAGGACCATCAATGCTATTGAACAGAGCAACGTTTTCAATGTTAGTTACGGGAAAGGGAAAATGAATCAAGTGACCTCTCGGCAAGTTGTAGTTGCTCGTTAGGGCTGTTTGTGCAGTGACTTGTCTAATTGTCGAGTCTCATTGTCGGGCCCAGTCCGCCACAACCAGAAGTTGACCCCAACTGTGTGTTTGACTAAATGGTCTCTGTCCATACAGTTGAAATCTTGCTTGTTTGACTAGGACTAACAAGAGGACATGCTTTGTACATGTTGACTAATGCAGCATAAATGAATCGATTATAACCCCGAGAGAATTCGACATATAAACGGGTTTCGTTGAGATAGTAACATGAAACTTTTATGAATGACTTTTAAGAAATAATATATTTTTATTTCAAGTTAGTTTTATTGTTTTATGACGGAAAGGATTTTTGGAATTGTTATCATATTATGTACACATTATTTAAAAATAGAGAGAAGGACTAGGGCACCTTTTAGACTTTTTGAATACAAAACTTATTTTATTGCCTTTTATAAACCTTTATTGAGGAAGGAAATTAACGGGAAAGACCGTTGGTGTGGTGTTAGCAGCTGACGTCAGCATATCCAATGCTTTGTGGAGTGGATGTAAAATGTTTTGAACTCAGTAAAGGAGTGTGATAAAACACAACAAATCCTCGATATTAAATATTTACCAGTTATTATTTACACAGAAAAAAACTATTAACTAGAAATCAAAACATAACTAACAAACATATTGTTTCACTGTTAAGAGAAGGTACATTCATTGTATGAAGAGATACATACATTCAAACTGGCTGAAACCGTTTAAAGAACCCTCAAGTCGCTTGGCGTTGCTAAAATTGTGATTGTGCGATTGGGGATCAGGCTGATAAGCTACATCTACCTGACCGATTCTTGTACATTATTCCCTCGGCAACATTTAGTAGACAGAGCTTTAGACTTCAATGCATGGGCACCAAAAAGTGATTTCTTCAGAATCATAGCAGACATTGTCTTCTGTCAATTTTCCTATCCTTAAAACATCTCAAAATGAAGAAATAAACCTTTTCTATGATATAATACTAATACTGTAGTTAATTTCAAAGGTGCCTTAAATAATGGTTGTAATGTATACGTCAAATTCAGTAATGTATTACATTACGAGAATTTTTACGTAACTCATGAATCATCAATTAAATAAGCTCCTGAGTGCAATTTATTTAGTTATCTCTGAAACCAAAAAACGACTTTTTTAACATCAAAGACGTAGTAACTCAATTAATTTCTTTAGGAGGATTTGCTTCTTCTATATCATGTAGCTGAAATTACACTACAGCAAAAACTGACGTATAACTTAAATCTGGGTAACCCTAAGGATGTATAAGGGTTGTTGATTGATAGGTTTAATTTGCTGTAGAATGGCTGTTGAAGTGGGTGTTAATCCTTTAGTACTCGTATTTAAGGATTTTCTAAACCTCAGTATGAGAATGTGTCACTTCTGCTCGCTTTGACTTGAAATGGTGGAATAAATCTAGCACCTCCTTCTTCCAAGGTGACATTATTGAGTTATTGCCCGCTATCCATCACTAATACCGCTACATATGGTCACCGTGACAAGGATCACCGTGACAAGGATCTCGGCTCCTAACCATCATGAATGTCCTATCACTCAATTAGTAATATAAAGGTCCTTTTAGTTTGAATGATCATTTTTCATTTTTTTTTTCAAAACCAACAACAAAGTCAACTGACGACATTAATAATTATTTTGCTTTTAGTTACCGGAACAAGGATGGACCCAAAAGTTTTCGCTACCTCGAAGGCATTTAAAATGACCATTCCCTATTTTGCTATTTAACGTTATTTTTTTTATGCTACAATCTTGTCAAATTTGAACCGTTTCGAATATAAAAATATCGTTTCTTCTATAAAAATCAAAGAATCAATAGATTGTTGCAAAATTAGTTTCCAATCTGGCATTTCCAATGAATTTGTTTAATTTTAGACAAATTTATGTGTTTAATATTATTAGTTTCCACACAAATGAAATTGAAATGCTTAATGCCCATTACTAGTATTCGATATCTTATCAAAATTAAACAATTTTTTCCTTATTCCTAAACTGTGAATATGTACTCTGTACCTAAATGTCTTCAAAAAAATTCTTTTAATTGATCTGTTTTTGTTCTTGGCGTTTAATGTCAGTACTGTTAAAAAGTTATTCTGGTATTTATAAAATGTGTAATTGCATTAATCCCTACAATAGAACCTTTCTTTTTTCAATGATTGTGCTAAACTTTGTTTTCCAGAATATAATTATCATATGAATAAAAAGTTTAGATATATTTCCATACAAAACTTTATTTTTTCTAATTGCAATACAAACCTATTTTTTATTACGTAAATCCATCTTAGTGCGTTTACTGTAGAGATCATGCATTCAAAAATAATCATACTTATGCACGTTTACTAATGTAAAATTTTTACTGAATAGGGCCATCTCTCTTTTTGAATTTTGAATTAGGCCTATGTTAAATTTTGTTAGTCTACGGTTGTTTTTTTACAAAAGAAATGAGATAGGTCTCTAAAATGGCAATGGAGACTGTAGTGGCATTTAACTTCCATTATCGAGATTAGCGATTAGCATCACACTTTGTGGTGAATTTTTATTTATAAGATTATTTGAAGGTATTATGTGTAGGAGGTCTACAATTATTATTTGCTTGAGTATGTGGTTTTTCAGTCTCTTATTTAGAATATAATTACGGGATCTGGCAATTAGTTGCAATATTAATAACTGTCTTAAATTTACTATCTTAGTTAATCTTAGTTTAGAGTTCATGTTAGAATATCAATTCAGCAGAAAGGGTAGGAGTACGGGCTCTGAACGACAGTACAGTGTTACAATTGTTATGCACCCTGAAAGGATCTGAAAGCTATAAGAGATACAGCAAGCAAAGATATTAAATTGACAATGTTGTACATAATAAGATCAACAAATAAATGTGGTTAATTTAATTATACGTTGTGACGTTCACTCGCTGCACTAAAGAAACTGTCACAACTCTTATTAATATTTTTTCATATGAAAATCTGCATGAAATCTTTCCAACTTTTAACATAAGATTAATGAAATTTTTTTAATCATCAATACTATCTCATCAAAGTTTCAAGTACATTTTTTCATGGAGTGACCTATTTTTTTTACTTAATTAAAAGAAAGTAGTTTTTCTACTAATTCGAAAATACAAGGTTTCCTGCAACATTTTAGAAATTATAAAAATCATAATAGCATTAATAAAATGTAATCCGTATATAACCGACACTAAACACCTGTTGACCCATTTAGCTGACGTTCTCCAAAGAGGCTAAAATATCTAAAATTTAAAAATATTAAGTATTTAGTGCTAGTAGCGTAATGCAGATTTCAAATTAAATGCTACTGTGTAACTCTCACTACAGATCGTGTCAGGGACGAAACTATTGAATGCACTGGAAGTACTATGTGAACGATTTTATACTGTTAATTACTGTTTTATGTGTATAATTTATAACTTTAAAATTTATAAATTTTTCGTGAAACTATTGTACGCAAAAATAACGAATTGAGATTTGAGAGATTTGTATTTAGCACAGGTTTTTAAAAACTTCAGTCACTAAAAAAAAAACAAAAACTACGAACAATCTCTTAATCACTTGTAGGCCATTGATGTAGTGCTTGTAGGCTGGATTAGTAAAACAAAACACACATCTATTTATTTATTTTTTGTTTAGATTTGGAAGAAGCCTCAAATGTTTACACGTCAGTAAACACAAATAAGATATTTTAATACTCATCTAGTGCACAAAAGTAAAAAGAAAAGATTGTACATCAAAACATAACCAACTAGTTTCTTTAATACTTAATACTAAGTATAAATTGGTTCATTATTAATCACAGATTAGAATAAAATAACATTTGCTTTTCAACTGTAGCAGGTGCCCGATAACGTAGCTAACGTTCGTTATTACTACTGAATTTAATTCACTTGCAATTTATGAACGATTTAATGCAATTATTTATTACATGAATTTTATAACACTTAAGAGAAATCGTGACCTGTCAAAGATACCAATAATAATTCATTAATTGATTCAATACTTACCTTTTTTTTAATTTATACATATATACTCGTAGATATTTATACCGGAACACTATCACAAAAGAAGTGGTCCATAAAGACATCTCTCACATATAAATGTTTATTGTATATTGGACACTTAGCCTTCAGCTTTATTATACGATTCTTACCCTCCCTCATAGCAATAAAATGAGTTTTCCAATAGTAGTTCAGCAAAAGCTAACCGAAACATAGAATGTATCATGTATTTCTTGAAATATCAGAATTAATCATCCACTTATAAAAGGTAGATACTTCAATAGTTATCCTATAAATAAAGCTGCGCTGTTTAAGATATTTTAAAATAAAAATTATACCAAAATACAGTGGGTTTTACATTAATATATAAATCTTAGTCTTCAGAGCTATTCTTTATTGTAACACTCTGGTGTTGTGTACTAATAGTTAGTTGCCTGGGACGAATCACTAAAAATTACACAGCCTTTTAAAATCATGGTCTTAAATCCTTAATACTTCCCTCATTGTCCCTTCCGAAATTGCAAACATCTAAAATACTTTTTATAGTAAAAATACTTCCTTTTAACTAACGACCCAAAAATCTTTGCTCAAAAAGGTAAAGGATGATTAAGATGTCGACGACCACGAAATAATTTTGCCATGAATGTTGAATTTGCAACGGCTTAACAATAATTATTCATAAAAATGTAAGGTTCTGTTTGGATGGATGAGTAAACATGAATTAAAACTACTTCTAAAAATACGTAGATCATTCAAAGCTTTATAAACCCGCAAATGTACAAATTTTAATTTAATATTTTAAAACATATCCCATGCACCATTAGAGGTTTTGTTATAGCAATACTAAGTTTCGACTTGGAATGTAATATGAAAGTTAATTGAAGAGTTTTAAATTTTTCCGCGATAGGAGGGTTTGCAGCTAAACATGCAATTTGATTATGATGTAACTGCTGTTTCACCGCCAGACAACGCATTGACGGTAAAATGAAAAGCTATTTAAATTAATTCGAATATAAATTAAGTTTTTATTTGATGTAAGGAAACCACGCCCTTAGCCAATCTTCCACAAACCTAAACTTAATTACATAATCAATCCAGAACTTTACATAAGACCGCTCAACCAAAATAAACGTTGAATTGGTAATTTTATAAATACTTAAATCTGTACTAATGTATACTGTATTTGTATACGGACAACTAGAAAGCAATGTGAAATGTAACACAAATATAATGCACTGATAAATTAAATTAAGAAAACCCATTTAGAATAGTGACACAAGATTGTATATATGGGGTGTACCGAAACTACACATCTCAGGATCAAAAAATTTATTTTATATTCAAATTTATAGTTCTGTAAGTAATCTATATTGTAGCACATATAAAAACCAATAATTGTGGAAATGTTTTTCGAAATGCTAACCAGTCGAAACATTGCACCCCACATCTATCAAAGTGGAGGTTTCTACGAAACATCTTGGTGTGTGTCACTTAAATAATAAAATATTCAAATATTTACCTTGTAATAAGTTTATTTCTTAATAATATGCATTATAATCATAAACAATATATTTTCCCAAAAAATGTTTAGAAAAGTTTGAAGTAGCCTTATACATAATAATACTACAGAAAAACTATGCATCAAGGTTTTTTGAAGAGTTAGAATATTATATAATTATTATAGTTTGTTATGTAATTTGTAATATCAGAATACGGAGCTTTGCTCTGTATTTTTTTTCTGGTAAATCGTGTTTAGGGATGCATTTTATGATATACTTTTCCACAAGCAATAAAAATATAAATTCCATGGCTATTTATTGTTGTCATCTTCTGCATTAAGGGATGCTAGAATAAAAGATGAGTTTATGTTTCTTATTTTTTTGTCAAACTCTTCCGAACTCATTTCCATTTAAAACATTTTGGTTGCTCCATTAAAATTCGTCCATGCAAACAACGGTCACAAAAGCTTTTTCTATTTATGCGATTAGAAACCCGTTTCTCAGAAAATTGCAATACAAAGCAATGGATATACAAATTTCAAATGGTCCTAAGGCGTGATATTGCACAGCTGCAGTAACGGCACATTTATATGTCTGTTTATAATTATTAAGTTCTAAAGCCCTACGACGTCTTCTGTCTTGACTCCTTTGTTCTTCTAGTCGGATTCTCGTTGCTCGTCATTTTCAGTAGCTACTTGCTTTGACGCACGCTGCCGCAAATCCTGTAGACGTGCTCTCGTTGTTCTTTATTTTCAGTATCTATACGTTGTGCCGCACGCTCTTGTGAAACATCTAAATCATGAGACCTTTCTGCTCGTATAATGTTAGTTAAGGTTTGCAGGGATTTGACGTCAACAGTACGTGTGGGACGAATTATATGAAATAAGTACATAGATTTAATTTTAAAAGAAGTGAAGTTATTAATTTATCAACTTATATTGCAATTAAAATTTCCTTTCAGGTTCAAAAAACCATTCATTAATTTAGACAAAAGATTGTAATTTTACTCTTTGCCATTTTCCGATGAAACATCAGCTGTGAGGGTATTCGTCAATGTTTATTATTCAGTAACATTTTCTTGTTCATATGTTTATTGTTTATTAGAGTTTTTTTCAAAGATCTTTTAGGCATTTTTAAGAGAACACGTGGGTTTAAAAGACACAAATAGCCATTGGATTACTACTCTTGTTATGATACGATAGGTGTCATTTACTATAGAATATAAACAATGAAATAAAAAATAAATAAATATTGACTTTGTAGCAGTTTTTCATTCCTTGAAAACACGGATAAAATAACGTTTTCTAAAAATAAAACCTGGATAGATCGATTTATCGCCCCCAAAACCCCCTGCATAAAAACATTTAATAAAAATCGTTGGAGCCGTTCCGAAATTCAGTTTTATATATATACACACACACAAGAATTGCTCGTTTAAATGTATTAGATACAATTTAACTGTACACAAAGAACTTAATTCATTATATTAAAGCTTAGATTATACCATTGATTTTGCAAAATCAAAGTTTTGCTGTGTTTTTTGTTCAATATTCAAGTTTAATATTACAGAAAGCAGTTTTACTGAGGTATTGCATCTTTTCGTAAGAGCCAAGAACTATGCGCTATGTGATAAAAATGTCCATCTCAACCATTCTGAGATACGTCCTAAGAGATTTGATTTATGGAACTGGACTTTACTTATCTGACCAGCCGTTCTCTCGCCATACAACTTACAATGTTTCGCTGTGTAGATGCACTAAACACTCTAAACGTTTGTAATCTGGTATCCATAATTTATTTCGGACATCAGCAAAGTGCAGTTGCTCTAAGGCAAACCGGAATAATTATTTTAAAGACAAGCAAATGGATCGCTTGCAATCGGATTTGGATTCGCATTCGCACAGTCATAACGGGACGGATATCACTGTGTTGATCGATCAGCCGTTACTCATTGTTGATTGTCAGTAGTTTATCTTCGAGTTGAAATTGCATTCAGGTTCATTAACGTGATCTTTTTTAGGGAAAAGACAGGGAAATGCATTTATATACACTTAGGTGTCAATAACCCTAACCAGTAAACCGTTTGTCACATTACTTCAGGTTAGTTCTGTTTCATTATAATCATAAATAAGATATTTGAATACACAGTTGATATGAGATATTACTATTAGTGCACAAAGTAAAAACATTATAAATTAAACATAGCAGACCTGAATTAAAATAGTATTTGCTTCTGAATTCTAACATGTATTCAATTTAATTGGTGTAAGTTATGTCTACTGGATGTATTTACTTAAAATTTATAAAATGTTTATTCATTACATGTAATTCATAATAGTTATGAGAAATATTAACTTGTTAAAGTTACCGAAGTAATTCATCAATTGGTTCAATGTCAAATATCCTATCTAAAAATTATTCATCGAGAAAGTTATCGGAACTCTATCATAAAAGAAATTGTCTATAAAGATAACTCTCTCATATAAATATTTATTGGCTATTGGAAATTTCCCCTTCAGTTTTACTATACGATTCTTACCCTCCCTCACAGCAATGTAATGAGCTTTCCAACAGCAGTTTAGAAAAAGTTTACTGTAATATAGAAATGGCCTTTAGGTTACTTCTTGAAAACAACCCAATATGTTATAATGTACTCAGTATACCATGTACGAGTATTTATATAAGTATCAGAGTTAATTATGTACTTGCAAAAGGTATACGGAATATATAAACACCTGATCAATTATTTAGATGCTTATATAAGAAATAAAGCTGGGCTGTTTGTGAGATAATTTTAAATTGAAACTTATTATACCGAAGTGTTGTACACCAATAAATAAATCTTACCCTTCAGAGCTGACAATGACCAACTAAATATTACACAGCATTTTAAAAAAAAACTAAGTCCTTAGACCTGAAAACTTCCTTTATGACAAAGGCAGAGTTTACAAATAATTCTTGTTATAAAAATTCTTCTTTTTAACTGGACGACCATCTTAGGACGACAAAAATCTTTGCTCCATAAAATAAGAACAATTACGACGTTGACGAGCATGAAATGGTGTTACTACAAATGTTGATCATGAAACCTTGACAATGCAATCCTTGACCAAGACCCGTATATATCAACACTAAATTAATCAATTAAAATAAGCCGAATCATCAATTAATAAACTATAAATGTTTCACCAGAACTGCAAACCACACTATTGGTGAAACTACATTATTGGTTTCATTAATGAAATAAAAAAGGTGTCAAAACTTAATTAATTTTCTAATTTACTGTATTAATTATAAATAATAATATGTATAAGTGCTCGGCTTCGTAACTATTATCTAACGCTAAATTAGCACATATGCAACAGCTCGCGGGAATTTGGCTCCTTGGCTGATACAAGCCAATTTGTCTAAAGGATACCACCAAACTTGTTCCCGAAGTGGATATTTAACACAGTCACGTATAAAACAATCTGGAGTATTTAGTTGAGATAGTTTTTGTCGTAATATGCTATATTCTGGCACACTCATAGATAGTTTTTATTATTTTTCGCAGTTTATAAATCTTATATTACGTATAATTAACGGATGAATAATATTATAATAATTAACCTTTTTAATTTAAAAATATTTTTTTTATTTTTAAAAAATCTGATAATTATTGTGCAGCTTGACATGTTGTAGATGGAGCTTATATTGTTTACTGTTAACTTAATTACATTAAAACATAAAACCAATATTTAATACTTTTATTTTTCGCGAGGCCTTTCGATAGCAGGGATATCTTCGTCAGACACATCAAAAATTGTGAGGCTATCGAAAGGCCTCACAAAAAAACAAAAGTATTAAATATTGGTTTTATGTTTTAATGTATTTAAGTTAAAAATTGTGCAGCTTGTTATTTTGTGATTGTATTTCCAAATTAAAAACATATTTATTTATGAGAATAGTTAAAAATTTCCCAAACAACAATTCAAGAAATGAATAATGTTTTATTTTAATTAAATAAAACTACAAATGTTTAAAAACTGTATCGGTTATAAACTAAGATCCTGATTATATAAATGAGTAATGAATCAAAAAATAAAAATTTAATTCTAACTTTTGAATGTCCACAGATTTAGAATTTTAATTTATTCTTTTAAAACTTATCCTATTATAAAATGTATACATTTGAGTACAATTTTATCTCAACTATGTGCTTGCAATATAAATATTGATTAAATTATGGGGGTTGTTCTGTAATAAACTTGAATATAGGGGTATTGTACAATGAAAGAGCTAAAATTCATATTACGAATTAATTAAAAAGTTTTTTATTTTTTTCACGATAGGCGGGTTTGCTGATCAGCCAAACATGCAAATTGCTTATGATGTAACAGCAGTTCCACCGCTATACAACGCGGCCACTGTATTAACGGTGAAATTGAAAACCTTTTCAATTAACTCGGATATAAATTAAGTTTTTATTTGATTTAAGAGAATCACGCCCACAGCTACAAACACAAACTCAATTACACAACCAGTCTACAACTCTCCGTAAGATCGCTTAACCGAGAAAACCATTGAATTGGTAGTTTAATAAACACTATACTATACTATCTATACTACTATGTAATATAAGTGTATACGGATAAATAATTGAAAAAACATTATGAGATAAAATGCAAACATTAATACATAAAATTTTGGAAACCCATTTAGAATTGTTACACAAGTTTCTATATAAACTACACAGCTGAGAAACACCAATGTTCCTAAACTTTTATGGCTGCGATCTTAAAGTTGTAACACTTAACTTGTTTTCCTGGAATTCTTTAGGAACAAACAAATAACTGTTTGCCTGTCCTGACTGATGTGATTACTTTAATCCAGATTATGCAATTAAATCAACCATTTAAAAATGATTTAAATGAATACTTTCTAGAAATGAGTACTTAGTAAACAATGTCCTGCTATTACAGGAGAAGTATATTGTAACTTCATTGCTCGTTTCATGAAGAATATGTTAAGCGGGTTAGTCCCCAGTCTTTTAACAAAGAAATTTATTATCATGAAAGCATCAATATGTTGAGCTGTGGTTTTAAATCTGCTGAGAATGAAACAGTTTTTCGTGTTTATAATCAAGCTGTACACAATGTTATTAAGTCTTATATTGTTACTATTGAAATTATTTACACTGTTTGTACATTATATCAATTTTGCGTGTGTATAAAATTTTTTTTTGTAAACCTCCTAATAAAATTATACAGGATGTTCTTAAGCCTTATATTTTCGAACTCTGAAGATAGAACATAAATGGGCGTAGAGATAAAGTTTAATCTCTATATTTCACCTATTATTTCCATGATGCTTGGGAACTTATGGCAAGGAAGATCTCTCCAAATATATGAGCAAGAGGGAAGTTTGGAGAAAAATTGCTTTTCATGTTGATTTTATCTTCCTATTGTGTGCACTAAGGCTTCAGCAACATTGCATTTGGGTTTACACGAGCTTATAAACTAGTAGAGCAAAATAAAGAAGGTGGTAAAAATAAATTTGTCATGGAGTTAGCATTGGCTTAGTTCCACTTTCTTGCTTGTCTTTGTTTATAGCGGCTGTTAGAGACTTGGAGCTTAGAAGCATGATCTTTCTAGGATAGAATAGAATAGTGTGCAAAGAAGTGGATTTGTTACAGTGGTCTCAAGAACATTAAAGTACATTTTGTCTTCGAGGTAACATTCTATCTCTATGTTAGGTGAATAATCCATGCTAAGAATCTAACTAGACGCGTTAAATGACGAATCATACGAGGTGACGTGGGGTAGCCGATGGTAAATGCGTTATAACGTAACACTCTCATTTATCGTGTTGAATTATAATTTGCATTTATTCCTTTATCGAATCATAGATAACACAGATAGTTGTGAAGTTGTGTTAGCACTACATATATTAGCTTTACGGCTTTAAACCACTATACTGCCTCATAACTTTAATTAAGAAGTGACGTTAGAGTAAATTGAAGCATCATACCTTTCTGTTTATTTAGCAGAAAATAAAAGTAAAATATAATTACTTTGCCCAGCAGCTAATTAAGTAAAGTTTGAATATTTAACAGTATAAATTAGAATTAGATGTATATTTACAGTTGTTATAAAGATGGTTTGATTTCTTATCTATAGATTAGAAATAACAGATAATAGGAAATTATGATGAGCGTATCGAGCAAGCTATTAAAATTAGTTTTACTGTAAACACTATTGGCAGGAAAGTCGTCCGCTACAATGCAACTATAATAAAATACTTTATCAGAAAGCAACAATTTAAAAAGATTCTAGTACATTAATTGCTTCTTTACTTTGGTACTTCTTAACGAGGTGTAGGCCTAGTGAATGCAGCGCTGTTTTCTTTATGACATAAATATAAACCGTATATATTCAGTAGAATATAAAATTATTCTAAATTTCAATATTGAATAAAATATTATTCATTCATTTTCAGAATTGAACATTTTATTTCATCATCTCGAACAAAAACTTTCTAATCTACTACTACGTGCTTTTTACATTGCTTATAATAAAATAAAAATTTCATTATTTTATTTGTTACCGTCATTAAAGTAAATACTATGTAAACTAAACCATTAATATCTTAAAAACACATTAATTATTTTAACTGAAACATCTCATAAATGCTAAATGCATAAATGCATCCAACGTAAGGAATTTTGTTCACAAAAGACACATAATAGTGTTGTAAATATTTATGACATTTCTGAATCGACTAGAAAAGATAGTTAAATGTTAGTTAAAGAGTATTAAGTATGATTTTAACAATACAACTCCAAAAAACGTATTGGTTTATATGACGTCGCACAAGAATAATTGATATGTTTAAATATGAAGCAGAAAACTGTATTACTTCTTAAATTTTATAGAAAAATTGCTATAGAAAGTAAAAAAAAAGAAATCATACCTATTTAGGAACCTTGTCAGGTGTGATAAATTAAGGATTCAAGAATATCTACACTTGTAAAAATCCCTTTTTTATAAATTTATGTTATTATACTTATTTCCCATTCAAACGATTTCAGTCCTGGAAAATAACTAGCTTACTAGGGAAAAGTTTATACGTAATGTTATCAAGTACCTATTCGCTATTATACAAAAGTAATGCACTCACAAATGGTGATGTAATTTATTACAATAATGACGTTTATTTGGAAAGTTATTGGACTCCATTTTAACATAATTACATTAAATATTAATGACGTTATTTGAATGTCATTTCAGCTTAAACTAATTTGCGTGATATTGTGAAGAAATTAAATTCACACATGGATAGTTGCCGCTTTGTTCAGAATAATATTCATTTAACTTTCAACCGCCTTCTGTAAAGTAGTTGAGTATAATAATATGAAACTCTCACATTATAATTTAGCCTGTGAACCATTATGATACGGTTATAATGTCACTATTTCATACGGCCAAAATTGATTTGTAATTTAATATATTTGTGAAATTTATACAAAAGCGTGTACAGTTTTACTGCTGGGCTAAACTAGCAGTTACCCGCGGATTCGTACGTAATTTAGTAGGATTTGCAACGTGTATGAGTACTTCCGGTTCGAATAAATTATATTCCTGACGACAAATGTTGAGTTTATCTTGTTTCACAACCAAACAAATATGTCAAAAAGTGTATATTTATGATCATATGAGTACATTGATACGGTAGTAGTAATTAAGGATTTTTATAGCGATTTCTCACGATTATTTATGAAAACATGTGTTTCTATAGGACACAATCGTGTCGAATCCTAATGGTAAACTTAATGTTTCAACAATCCTTAATGTGATAAAAATGATTATTAAACAACCCGTTTTACGGAGCACCCAGGAGATAATACGGACAAATAGAACAACATTCTATGTAAATACGGTCTATAATATAAGATATTTTGTAAAGAGTAAGTCAAATCTATTTTTATGTATAGCTATATAAATGATTTTAAAAACGTTCATGCATCTTGAGGAACTAAAGGGAACTTAATTATGGTATCCTGAAAACTGGAATCGTTCTGCATAGAATAAATTAACTATAACTGAATATTGGAATAGTAGATAAATAATAAAAATATAAAAAAGAACCATTTATATATTTTATTACAATCAAGTTGTATATTACTACAGGGTGAAAATTATTTAGACATGTAATAGGTACTATTTTAATGTGTTTTCGTTTTACATGAATTGGAATGTATTTTTGACAAATTGATCAATTAAATGTTTTGCATGATTTATTTTAAGACACATGATTAAATAACAATAAAATTATTAACCATTATTAAAGCCATGATTAAATCTTAGTTTTAATGCAGTATAATATACAATGCAGTACTGTATCATATTGTACATTGTAATTAGGCTACTGTATCTAATTCGGTGTCCAGTGCAATTGAGCACCGAATTAGATCTTGTATAGTACTAATTATTACAAATGTAACTGACACTGACATACTCGTTTTGCATACTTCAAAGATAAATCTGTTTTCTAATTAACAGAACTCTGTAAAGATTGTATAATGTCTATTTAATTATATAGACGTGTCTTTTCTGCTACTAGCTACTAATTAATACTGGCTTTAATGTACACAGTATGCATACCTTCTAGCCAAAGCTGTTTATTAAGTAACGGTCAATACCTTTATGTAAATACTCTTGAGAGATTTCACAGTTTTTATAGCTAGCAAACCGTGATGCTTATGATCAATACGTTTCGGTATCAAGGTGCTTGCTCGGATTTTATAATCTCTAGTATTATACGAAGGAAATTAATTAACGTAGCACATCTCTGTAAATTATTTAAATGTTAAAAGGTTAAATATACTACGGGAAAACCACGTGTCGCGTACGGCTTTGATGACGTCAATAGATCATTTCATTCCAGTGGTTAGACAAAATCAGACAGGAGAGAGATTTTGCTTGCTTAATTAATAAGGGAAAAGATTCAATAACACTCAGATAAATTGTATCATCATGCGCACACATGTACCATCATCTAACTCATTCATGCCTATTTAGAACTAAAGTTCATGTATTTAAAGTCCATAATTTTTTCGTGCATATCCAGCGGAAGAAAAACACACGGACAGAAAGACAAATAGATGGACTGGCAGAAAGAAGAGACATTTTACCAGAAAATTTAATGATCTAATAAAAATATACAGCATTTCATGTACTGAGCTTTGAACATTCTTGAGATATTATTACAAGTTAACGCTTTGGTAATGCTAAGCCGAAACCCATGGTGGGACATGCACCGTCATCGGACTCAATTCCTCGATTACAGGATTCGTTAATGCTCAGCCAACAAGAAAATAAACAGTTTATGAGATTACCATATCTGTTGACTTTTATACTAAATTTTTATTCATTGCTTTAAAAAAAATTGTCTCCTAATCTAGAAAGGAATAAGAAAACTATTTAAATTAAATTAATATCCGTATCAAACATCCCCTGAATGTTTTTATTTAGTTACATTATTTAAACACGATCAGAAAGTGGGCAATGCGTTATTTACACCTCGTATAATGGGTAAAACATGTAATTTATTTCCAGAAATGTGTAAAAGATTGTTTTGTCCTTTATGCCAGCTCAAATATCTAAAATATACAATACAGGAATGAAAGTCGGCCTGATTTAGTAATTATTTCGATACTAAGATTGGATAAAAACCTAAATATATTTTAAAGTTATTCCTTATAAATCAGTACTTTAAAAAATGTAGATAGAAAAATCAATTAAAACTAGAAATGAAGTACACTATGATGATATACGAAACATTAGACCTGCTTAGAAGCAATATGATCTTATCTGTCACTTTTCATCAGTGTAACCTGCTTTTTGGTTTAAGTCTGTATCTAAAAACTATTGGACAGCATTTAAATATAATTTTGTATTTGATACAAAATAGTAATGTAAGTGCTGACTCTGTAATGCCTGCTGATGCTGAATCAGTATTCAGTCTTAATACTGTACTACTGCAATCAATATTACTGTTATAGTATAACTGTCATGAAACTAAACCATTGCAATAATTTATATGTAGAATACAATTGACTTTAGCTCATGTATGAAAATGTTTATTGGAAGCTGCTGTTTGAGATAATTCTAGAACATTGAGTTTGTAGGCTGAATTTAAATGTATGATTTAAATTATGATCAAATTAAAATAGTAAACTTAAACACCATTACCAATGATTGAAAAATATACTTTTATCTAAGAATAATGCTAATATATATATATATATATATATTATATATATAATATATATATAATATATATATAACTGTTAATAAAATGACTGTACACATAAACCTATTTTTTTTAATGTTGTATATATATATATATATATGTTTTCAGCTATATTTATAATTATTTCTATTTAAAACCATAATTAGTATTAAAGGATATAAAAATCACTATGTACGGAGGTTCTGCATAAATTTCTCCTACTGAGCCTGGTACGGACAATAAACCTCGGTAAATATAACATACATACGTAATTGCAATGAAAATATACGTAAATTTCGTTACGTTAATATAAACATTTCCATACTTTAAATGCACTTGCAAAGGACTTGATTTAGTAGAGTGGGTTCACAATATCTTTTTGAATTCATCGTAATACATTTTGTTTTAAAAACTTACAAATAAAAGCAAATAATACTAGTGTGTTTAATATTGGATAATAAGTAGTTATTAAATGTTTTTATAAGTATTTTTACAGCGTTCAGTAAGAAACATAGTAAGGAGAGAAAATAAAGCACCTTGAGATGAATAATGCAGTTAGACAAAGTGACAGTTACTTGAGACCGATACATCCTTAAAACATGAACTGGGGTAACAAAATACGGCATTTCACTTCTCAACCTTTAGGAACTCATTAAATGTGTGTTCCAAATAATAGTTTAATTATATTAAATTCATCTGTATTTAAAGAATCAGATAGTTTATAGTTTAAAGTTTTATTTTATAAGTTGCTTTATCACCTTAGTTTATGACAAAGGTGCGCAGTTTAGAATCATATTTAAGAACTGCCAGTCTTGGGCGAATATCATAAGCCAAAATGTTAGGATATCATAAAATTATGAACTTGGACCGTTTTCCCTTTAAAACTTTTAGCATAATCAAATATAAAGTGCACAACTTCTTATTATTCGTCTTAGAGCTTCTTTTACACACTTAAAACAATGAAGCCTCAAGGAGCATTTTGTACACTCCAAAAGTGTTAAGTTAAGCATAAAAAAAATCAACAGCGTCAGCAGCCTGCATAAACATCGTCAGAAAACTATATCAGAGGGAACCTTTAGTTTTAAGGAAAATAGGTCCATCAGTAAACCAGTCAAGCTCTGCTGGTGAAAGAGGTTTCTTTCCTCAGACCAAGCCATCCTGGGATATATCACTAATCTGAGGAATATGTAATGCCTTCCCTTACGAAATTTTGTGTGTTACAAGCTTCTTTAACGATCAACCTATTCATAGAGTCTTAAATGGTGGGCATTGTCTGTGTGTTTGTCTTATGAACCCCTCTCAAGAATCTATATATACCGGTAAGCATCATATAACCGTTATCAAGATTTTTGAGTTTCAAATTAAAAAAATGCATTTTATCGAGGAAAAATAATTATACATTTTACGAGGGTTCTTAATTAAAAAAATAAGCTTTGAAACGAATACATTAGTATATTATATAATACGGTTAAAAATTATCTCCAGCAGCAAAAGTAATATAAAGTATACAGCAAAACTATTACGATACACATGTAGAGTTATTTTATTTTATCTTAAGAATATTTACCAAATAAATGTAATAAAAATTATTTTTCATTGGTCTGTATTTGAATTGTTAATGTTGATTCCATTAATAATGCAGTATTGATTCTAGGCATAATTACATATGATAACGGTGTGAAATCGAGTACATTGTATGAATAATTGCAGTGATAACAGTTTAAATTACACACCAGTATGTGAGTGTACCGCAGGTAAATATGTTGATCCTGTATGTTTAGATAATGACACTTTGCGACACCGCGTGGAATGTGCTGAACTGAGTTTGTTTAGGTCAAAATAGGTTACTGATAGCTCGAAAAATTTATCTTTATTGATATTTTCATATTCGATTGACTGACTGCATTTCATAGAGAAATATAGATGGCTTTTTGCAACTATAAATTGCTAATAGCTAATATAATCCTTATCACATTTTCACAGTTGCCTAACAAGCTTAATTAACATTGAGGTTCCTTAGTGCCGGGATAATCGATCCTTGATCTGTTTGAGAGCGTGATCACAGACCCTTTAACTCCGGCATCCCGACACAGGTTACACATTACACTCTGGAGTCGGATTACTTACTCGTTCCGAATAGAGTACACTTGGATGAAATTAATCTAGTTTTCACACAATAGAGTAGCTTTAACGTTATGTCGAAAAGCAGAGTAAGCAATATTTGAAAAATATTTCGTCGTCGTTATCCGTTTACTTGAAACAACTTGTAACATTTTTAACATATACGATTGTATCATCTGTTTACATGCATAATCCAAATTAAAGAGTTATATAATATTAGTAGAGTACAGAGCTCACCAAACCCCGACCTCAAACGGATTAAAACCGAGTCAAAAAATGGTAGCCCGTTCAAAGGACTTTACTCTTACTGAATATAGACCTTTAAATTTTGAGAATATATGCATATCCAACCTATGCTTACATTTAAAGATTTTCTTCTTACTCCTAGGGGGCCGCCCCCCTGAGGAAGTAGCCGATCACTGAATATGTGATTTAAAATTGATTTTTCATGATCCAGTAACTTTGTGGTAAGGTTTTGTAAGCTCTATTTTTAAATATTTTGAAAAAATATTCAACCGACCCGGGACTTTTTGGACACCCTGTATGATTAAAAATTATATAACGTTCAAAGTTTCCAAACGGGCAATGTTATTCTGTAGTAAACACCTATTGGTTTCCTTACATTTCTCGCTCTACTATTATTCAATTATTGGATATATGATAATTAATCACGATTTACGCCCTTAATTTAAACAATAAACTTTTAATGGACGAGTTAAAAGGGGGCCGTGGAGAGTGTCTTCGTACACACCTCCTAAGAAATAACTTAGCTATCGTGGATTAAACAAATGTTTGATGGATGTTTTAAACGAACAAATTTTTAAATTAAAAGTAGTAAAGATGGGATGGATTAAATCTATGATTTTTGACACGGATTGTAGAACAAACTTTAGTATGGTTTATGTTGTCTATCTTTAATATTAATGTTTTTGTGTGTTTAACTAATTGTTTTAATATTAATGTTGTTGTAGTATGGGCCTCCTTATCAAGTTACTACTCTTACAAGAACGTGTTGTGAACACATACAGCACATCGATTCCTGCGGATTGGATTGGTTGTCGTTTGGGATTTCCATATAGGACAGGTTCCTCTCAATGATATTAGGGTACTCATCTGGGACTCCAGTCGCTTGGCATGCAGAGAGGAATGTTCAGGATGTCCTGTTTTTGTTTTAAAGTGCATCACAGAAATGACTGACAGACCATTCATTCCCAGCCGTATTGATTTCCGCCACTCATTCTGTTAATAAAGATTCAAGGAACATTTTGGTAGTGATATCCACTAGCAGGGGAACTATGAATTTTACAATGCTGTGAATAGGGATCCAACGGCCTTGCGCGCGCGCGCGCACACACACACACACGCACACACACACACACACACACACAAAACACACACACACCCACTCACAACACAAGCAGCACACACACACACACACACACACAACCACCAACCACAAACCACTCTATACAGTCCTTTAAAATTATTAAATCTTGTTTTATTCTCTGTGGTATGGGCTTGTAGTTTAATTTACTGTTTCCTTGTTACCTTTTGAAAAATGAAAAATGAAAATGAAAATTCCTTTATTTAAACGGGCAATAAGTTTAGGGCCCTCATGGCCCCTTTCTTACACTTTAATCTGTTTCTGGAATCAATTTAATTATTCACAAATAATAACAATAATATCTACCTTACTAAAATACATTAAATTAAACATTAATCTAAACACTAAAAAAATTATAAATATGATTACTTCTAAATAAAAATATAATTATACAGATCAAAAACTAACACAAAATAAATGATTACAACTTCCATTTTGTGAAATAAATAGAATATTATATGCCAGTTTTGATGACTCACTCACACTCCTCACACACACAATGCCAGCACCACACCCACAGACCCCTTAGGACCGGACCCCCGCGCCCCGACCCAACCGTTCATGGTAACAACACGACACGAGTGCTCGTTGCCGCCACAACACCGCCCACTTGATAAATTTTGTGGTTGAGTGTATTAAATATTGTGTTGTTATCAGTTTATTTTACGAATAGAGAACATAGAATTTAAAGATGGTGCAAATGTCCTGTTTCGGCGGGTTTTGGCTGAACGTTACAAAGTAATGCTTAGG
>NW_025779345.1:0-20662 GCF_021130785.1 Homalodisca vitripennis
TTGGGTGGGTCCGTGAGGACCGAATCCGCCAGGGCCGAATAGTGAAATTTTCCGCCAAGACCGAAAACGAAACTTTCCGTCCAGCTCCGAAAATAATCCGCCAAGGTCGAAAAATGGACTTTCCGTCAGCTCCGAATTCTAACGTAAAACATTCCTATAACCTCGAATACTTATTCGTAAGGTCCGCCAGCTTCCGAAATAAGATATTGTCCGTGAGATCCGAATATGTAATATTTCCGTTAACACCGAATCCTATAGGGGACGAAAGCAGTTGCAATCCAGTAAGGCCGATAAAACTCAATCGTCCGATAGGGCCGAAACTGAAGCATTCCGTCAGCGCCGAATTATAGCAGGAGCAGTCCGTTAACTCCGAATAAATACGTAACAGTCCGCCAACTCCGAATTGGGATTTTTCCGCCAAGTCCGATCTGATTCTTTCCGCGAACGTCGAATATTGGACTCGCCCCCAAGCGGAGAGGTATGCGCGCAGTCGGTGAAATGGGAGGAGCTTAGTGGCGAGTCCGCCCAGGCCAGGGGGAATCACAGGGGGTCCCCCAATCACAGTGTTCCGGTTCACGAGCTCCTCATGCAGCGGCATAAGGGGGGGGGGGGTAGAGGTGATCGCAACAGGCGGAGAGAGAATGAGTGGTGATGGAGGGGCCCCTCTAGTGGTGGGAATAATCGAATGAAAATAACTGGTTAGTTCGGTTATTTTATTTTAACAGATTAGTCGGTTATTTTTGCTGGCATCCAGTTAAATTAGTCTATAGACTAATTTTTCTATAATGTTAACTGGTTGTGAAGACTTAGTCTATATTTGAATTAATCGTTGATTCTGATCGGTTATTTTAAATTAGTCTTTAAGATAAGTTTTTTCTACCGACTAATTTTTTCTATAAGTTTAACTGGTTTGTGAAGACTTAGTCTATATTTTGAATTAATCGTTGATTCTGATCGGTTTATTTTTAAATCAGTCTTTAGATTAGTTTTTTCTACCGACTAATTTTTTCTATAAGTTAACTGATTGTGCAGACTTAGTCTGTACTTGAATTAGTCGTTGATTCTGATCGGTTATTTTAAATTAGTCTTTAGATTAGTTTTTTCTACCGACTAATTTTTCTATAAGTTAACTGGTTGTGAAGACTTAGTCTATATTTGAATTAATCGTTGATTCTGATCGGTTATTTTAAATTAGTCCTTTAGATTAGTTTTTCTACCGACTAATTTTTTCTATAAGTTAACTGATTGTGCAGACTTAGTCTGTACTTGAATTAGTCGTTGATTCTGATCGGGTTATTTTAAAATTAGTCTTTAGATTAGTTTTTCTACCGAATAATTTTCTGCAAGTTAACTGGTTGTGCAGACAGTCTATACTTGAATTGCTCGTTTATTATAATAAGTTATTTTTATTACTGAAATATCGTTCTTTAGCGATTAACTTTCGGTTAACTTTGGTGATTCGTAATTAAAATAAATTATAATTTTGCAATTTGAACGGTAATTATTTTGTAGTGTTATAAATGATATATGATAATATAACTTTTTAAAATGTTATGACTATAACGTATGCACAGAAAAAAGTAATAATTACAATTACAGAATTTCGTTTTCAATTACGGTTCTGCCAGTGCGGGTTTGCTTGGAATTTTTTGATTGTATATTCAGGTCCGAACTCAGACCGGGTTTTTCGTACAATTTCTTCCAGAGCCAGTCACACGTCTATTATGAAGGGACTGTGTCTGGTGGGGGGGACACACGACGGGGCCCGACCGAAATATCTTTACCAGGGCTCGCCAAAGCTAAGTACGGCCGTGAGTAAATTGGCCGCGCCGCGCCGCGTACCTGTCTCAAACAGGAATGGTTCATTCCCCCACCACCCCATCCCTAAACTGTGGATAGAATTTAAAAGGTTAATCGGTTATTCATTCGACTAAAATAACCGATTAACGACAAAAATAACTGACTGGTTAGTCGGTTATAAAATCCATTCGGTTATCCCATCACTTCGTACAGGTCAGACTGCGGCGTGGCTCCGCAACAGGAAGGTTCATTGTTCTCCTTCGCTCCATTGTAGAGAAGAATTGTTATGTGATACATATAAATGACTCAATTAGTCCAATCAATGAGTATAATTTGAATGGTATTTATTCTACGCTCATAATTATGTTGGAAAATGTGGAACGACATTTTAAGAAAATAATTTTTAAAACTCACATGGAGCTTGAATATTGTATGAACATATTTAGAAATAGAATAGAATTCAGAATGGAATATATTTATTTTTCGAAAGTAATTACAATCTATCCACAACTAAAAATAATCTGGTGCAAAATTATCAAAAAAGATGGTAATAATATTAATTCACATAATATAGTCTTTAAATTTGACTGCAATTTAAACTATTACAATATCACAAATTATCATAATTAAAAGAATAAAAATACTATATATAAGTTTAAATGCAACACACATATTCTAGTATATATCCAATATATATTTACTTTCAAAAACATAGGGCCTCTAAGGCAAAGCCTGTGTAGAGGTTCCTTCTCCAAGATTAAACATTTTGCGCTACAAAGATTTTTATATTTTATTTTATTAACTACATAAATTCCCACTAAATAAATGCATTGTGGCAATATAACTTCACACAAACCTAGCCGCTTAGAATAATGTTTTGTTTCTTTACGATATAGATTTTAAACACAAATTAAACTTGTATATTAATAAGGTGATCAATATTATCTTTTTTTAAAAGCCAAAACTTCAATTTTTTGCAAAACAACTTAGCATTTGTACAATTTGCAATGCTTTTCGGAATAAATATTAAAAATTCTAGGACCCATAAAACAATAACTTTTTGTAAAAAATGTTCAAATTTGGCTTGGGTACTTCCAAACGTTTCTTTACACCTTTACACATTTAATAACATCAAGTGTAGTCACATTTCCCTTCAATCAATAAGTATAATCCTCATTATCATTATATTTCCACTACAATTATTGTACGTAAAATTTAGTTTTAGGAATTTGTGTTGAGTCTACACAGTCAATTCCTTGGTAATATATGCATCATATTTTACATTAGCACATCAACTTTATAAGCATATAGTTAATCGTTTGTTTACATGTGGCCTGTAGTTAATAGTTAGTTAATCTCATTGTAGTTCTAGTATGGGCCGGGTATTTATAGAATACTAGCTGTTACCCGCGGCTTCGCACGCAATCTTAGAACCAAAGTCCTTATATTACTTAGTAAAAGCAATTATGATGTAGGCTAATATGATGGAAGTCCTATAAAAATTTTAATTTGTAGGCATACATCAGGTAGATATTATTTAAGTTCATGGTAAATAGTATCAGAGTTTAACTCAATTTATTATATCATGTTTGGCACATGTGGGAGCATTTCTGGTTAAAATTAATTATGTACATAACGTCACAGCTGAATCTGCTTGTCATCCCGATCAAGAAAAGACAAATCTCAGATCATACAGGTCTCGGAAACTTACTTCGGTCAAAAAGCGTATATATTCTAGTCCTTGTCATATATTTCAGGTCTAAGATATTTCCAGTACCATAGTTGAGCTTTGCCTTGTTGTTCTGACGAAGAAGGAAAAAGAATATATATATATATATATATAATATCTAATATATGTTAGTAATATATTAACATATATTAAAGCATTATTTGATGTTTCAACTGATTTTTCCTCAAAAAGGTTGAAAGAAGTTTAAACCCTTTTAATTTTATAAAATATTAGGTATACAGTGCTTGGTCAGTAGTGAAATGCAGATAACATAAACAAAAGGTAACATTGTAAAATGCACAATGGCACCTCGGAAATATCTTAGACTAAAAGAAGATTGCAAGTTCCGAATGTGGAAATTTTTGACCGAAATAAGTTTTTGAGACCTACATCGTAACTTATATATATAAATGCGAAAGTGAGTTTGTTTGTATATTAACATATAGGCCTATTCGTATTCCAAATTATGAAAATCCTCATCTTGGTCTCTGAAGTTGTATTGCAGCAAGGAAATGTATTCAAAGACCTGTTAAATGTAATGTAATGTGTGTAATGTATGTTTTGTGTAAACATAGTTTGCTGACGGTAGATACAATCATAGGTTTTAAACTATATAGTTTAACCACTATTTTCCAATTTGGTTACATTTATAGGCTTGAAAACGTACTGAGAGCTTCATAGTAGCATCACTTATCTCTACATTTTTCTGCAACCGCTGTTTAGCACTGAGTAAGAAAATATCCAGATAAGATAATAACGGTTTTTGTGAAAATAAACTCTAAATTTTAGCAAATGTTAATTTATTCTGTGCTTGGTCAGTACTGTGACGACAGAGTCACTATCTAACTTACTATAAGCTTAAATAAAGTTGGTTGTAAAAACCCATCTTAGTTTGTCTTGAGAGAAGCTTTTACCCTGCCCTGTATACATATTTTCCTTGATCGGGATAGAAGACAAAATTGTGGAAGAAAAGAATGCTAAGACAACATTAATTTATAATGGCCATATTTAATGTTACGATATTACACTTTTGGACAGATTTTCTTTATCGTGGCCAACAAGGCATACTACATCGGCGTCGGAAATATTAATTCACTCGAACAAGAAGTACTCGTGCACAAATAAAAAGCATACGAAATTGCAAGGCAATCCGTGAGTAACTTCTAGTGACATGATACATTCTATAATAATGATGATTCATTTCAACTTCTCTTTTCATGAAAGGATACCTCCAGGAAACTATATATTTTTTTACACCTTCATAAAATTATATGTTTTGCAATACTACAACCAAAGAAAAATTAAATTTACTTTTCATTTTATTAGCGTGTTAGTACTTAAATAGTTTAACCTGTGAATCCGTTTTTATATACTTACCGTGAAAACTTATTATTCGATGCAATTCATCTATTGACATTATTTTGATCAAGTAACCAGGATTCGCGGAGGTTGCATAAAAAATTGCTATTCTTATGTCTCAGTTCATTCTTAAGATGCACTGGTGCCACAATCAGACAAACAATCGTACAAAATAGAGTTTGAAACTAAAATTACCTATAATAAAACTCAGTCTTGTATAAATGAAGTTTCATGCAAAAATTTTAAACCTTCATATGAAGTCTTTCTTGGCATATATCTTCCAGATAATACATTAAAATTTTTGTTCATTAAATTGGGTTTCATATCGGGTGTTAAAATCATAAAATTCTACACACTAATTCACTATTAATTTACATATGTGTTGGGATAGTTTAGGCTACATGCGTTAATATGTTAATGAGTTTATTTTTGAAATTTATTTATGTTGATACTGTCCCTGTTTTTATTCACGGTTGCCCAATGTAGTCTAAACATTTAGCCAAATCCCATGGAGTGACATGTACCATAATTTAACTTTAATTAATTTAATTTAGCTTTATGGTACAGTTTTAAGTTTGTAGGTTAGTTCGTTTTCGTGCGGACAGATATACAGACAGACAGACAAACTTACAAATTAAATTTGTTTAATCCCACAAGTTACAGGCCTCGTTAGAGCAGTCAGTGAAATGTGTATTATTATACTCTATTTAACTAACTTTTTGACTTTTTGTTTGTGCACTAATCTATATACACATACAATTTAGAGATATAACGTACCGAAATGGACTCTTTAATTATTGATTTAGTATAATTACACTGAAAAGATACATATACTTATATAATCACTGGTGGTGACTTTTGTACAGTTTATTGATGACAAATCTATAGTTGAACCATTCCTGTTTTGTAAAGATCTCCCTGATACAACAAAAGGACAAGACATTTTTAATTTAGTTGATAAGTTCTTTGAAAATTCCAAAATATTATGGCAGTCCTGTTTAAGTGTCCCCATTTATGGTGTGGGCACTTCACAGGCTTTCTAACGTTAGCAAAACAGAAAAACACAGATATATGTTTATACACATTGTTTTCCTACATAGAGGAGAAACTCTGATTGCCATATCTTTGGCTTCTGGAATAAAAGTAGTACTCGACAGGTGTGTAAAGTTGACATACACAAAATAGCTTACCCACATTTTTCATATTATTCGTTAGTTCTTCGTAAGTTTCCTGTTAGTTCTCACAAAAGTTTCGTTAGTTTAGCAATATTAAAAACTTTACAGCCTTAATTCAATGTGTCACTATAAAAATTAGCCTACCCAGATTAAATAATACGTTTTCAAAATTCATATCGTCATTCCCTCGTTATTTTTTTCGTGTAACTTCAGCAATAATATCTATTTTACAGCCCTAATTTAATGGCTAGGCATACTTCACACCGTGAAAAAGTGGCGAAACAAGATTAATGGGTAATTAGATTGTAGTAACATCGATGCAAAATGCATTCCAGTCAACATACATTTTTGGTAGGTTTTGTTACGTTTGTCATTCACCACCTTTGTTTTATATTTAACGAAATATTAAGAACCCTTAAGTTTTCATTTCTGGCAATTTGGCCCACGCAAAATAGCCCATTCACTTACAACTGGTTGGATCCTTAGTATACGTTAGTTTTGCTATTCCCGAAGTTCTTTATGTTGTTATTGTAACGCCTTTGTTATTATAACATAAACGCTATAAAATTAAAATTAAAAATTAAATTAATTGGTTTGAACAAAAATATTGCTTGTCATAGAAAATAGGTATTGTGAAATATTATGGTGGCTTGATAATTGAAATATTAAATTGTCCTATTTAAACATTATTGTAGTTGCAATATTAATAAATACATATAACAAATGAGTTTTGGGATATTATTTTATTAAATAATAAACAAACATTATAATCCAAAGGAAGTATCATCTGTAATATACAATTTTAATGAGCAAAATAATATTTTTGCCCTGAACTATCCTCCCGAAGACTAGACTAAAGTTTGAACAGGCTATTATCATTAAATATGAAAGATTTTTGTTGATAAGTCTGCTTCGGAATTTATTCTTAAAGAAGTTCATGTTAGAAAATGCTGCTTTCAAACATACGTCAACCCATACAAAGTAAGAAGTTTCAAGGCTAGTTTTTCTGGATATTTATTAAGACAAAGTAGACGTTTTATCCAAAAGTATTGACATTACACTTTCTCTTTTTGATGTTTAACAAATGTATTTTCTTGGAAATCGATCATTTCTATCTTGAGAGCAACTTTATTACTCCCGAAAATATTTGCACCTTCATTGCTCCATTCATCAACAGAATCCAGAGAGTAAATGTTACTAAGGATGTCGACAACAATCTCAATTTTTCTTGAAATCTGTGAATTTGTTTTCAAATTCCTTTTTAAGGTCCTTAATGAACGTTTTGTATTGGCCGACGTCAAGCTTGTTGTCACTACTGATTATTTTTTAATTAGGGAAGTGCAGGCGTTTCATTTTCAGGATCAATGTTAAAAAGATTTAGTTTGTGCAAAAAGCTTTTTACTTTTGTCAGGAACTGCCATGCAAGCTTTTCTTTGCCTTTAAGTTAAAGTTCAGATTATTGAATTGTTAAAGAATATCTGATAAGAAAGCAATGGATGTGTTTATTCTTTATTGCCAAGAAAACTTAAGTAGGTGATGGTTGATATCTGATCAATATTGAAAAGAAATGTCTTCGTCTTCTAAAATGGTAAAGAATCGTTGTAAAATGCAGTCTTTGCTTTCAACCTTTTAACCACACATTATTTTGCAACAACAGAACGTCATCTTAAGCGTCTACTTCATAAAGAAATATTTTCAATTCACGATGTATTGCACGAAGACAGTTTGTTATTTAAATAATTTCTTGCATTATTCTCTCAAGAATAGGATTGCGTTTGAAGAAAAGCGCAGTATGCTGAATGATATAGTGGTTGGAAAAGAAATTTTCATTACTTTTCCATTGATTTTTAGTAGGTGAACTAGTCGTTTTTGACCCAATAATCGCTGGTGCACCGTCGGTAGTTAGTGATAAAAGCTTTTTAAAATGTAACTCATATTTAACGAAATAATCCATTACCGCTTCGATTATGTATTTCCCTGGGTTTTTCCTATTAACAACAAAATAACTAATAGCTCATCAACAAAAGTTTCTCTAATTTTATCCAAAAAAAACGTACAAATATAATGAATTGTGCTTCAACAGTAATTTTACAAGAGTCATCCTTAGCCAATATGTAATATTCGGAATTATATAACTATCCTTTCAAATAAAAATGATTTTATTCTACCAAAACATGTGTGTTTTTTTAGTGAATTTGCAGACAATGGAGTTTCAACACCATGTTTTCCGTTATCACTAGAACATTGCCTACATCGGGCATGTGTTCCTTAATTATGTCAGTATCGTTGAATAGTTTCATGTGCTTAGCAAGAGTCCAAGAAATACGTAAAGACGCCTCTCCACATTCCACCTGCTCAGTCATTGATTTGAGTTGAAGATACGTAGATTGACAGTAAACTTTAGATTTACTAAGATTACTGGCAGGTGTAAATATATCAGCATATTATTTGTGTTTGATCTCATAATGTCGTTTTATAATCCATCTTTTTAAATAACGCAACCGTTTTTTGACACTTCAAACACAATCGTACTGCTCTAAACACGATTTGGTACCAATACGCGTGAAACAATACAAATCGGTCCATTCTGGCAAAAAACTGTTAATTTTCGACTTCCACCTTTCTTGGAATACCTGATGATGAAACAGGTAGTATGTAAAACCGTTTGAATGGAAGTACGATAAATATAGCCTATATACAAGTATTTACATGAAAACGTATAATACTTATAAGAAGGTTAGAAAATTAAAGAAAATAATATCGCCTAAGAAATTTCAAATTTTAATTTCTCATGACGTATGGCCTAAAATGAATCCGATATCTAAAGTTTAAAAACATAATGAGTGACCATGTACAAGAAAGCGGGGAGTACTTCCATCTTTTGTTTCACCTGTACTCGACCAAGTTGTAAAAAAGAAACAGTAGAGCACGACTTGAAATTGGCCTTATTCGTTGTTCAACCTCTACAGCAGAAAATAGTGTTAACATTAACCAAGAATGTGAATAATGGAAATCAAGAAGTATTTTGTTTAATATTTTCCAACTTTTACTGGTTGTATTATACTACTATATTTTGCTCAATAAGTTAAAATAAATTAAGTTTCTTTTAAATGTAATTTTTTTCTTTCACTTACCCAAGAAAATTATATTATTTTAATAAATAATATAATTTTCCTGATTTTTGTTGTATAAGTACGTTTATATCAAGTACTTAAGCTTAATCAATGGCATAAAGTAATAGGTGTGCCGTTTTTTGTTGTGTGCCGCGAGAAAAAACCGTTTGGGAAACACTGATCCAGAATAAAAATGGAGGGTTTAAGAAACGAGGTTTGAAAAAAGTACTGATTGTAACATACCAAGAAAGAGACTTTGCTTATTTATAATCAAAAATCAATTTGATGAAATCACAACTGTGTTAACTTTATTAAATCTGTACACAATCTAATTGCCTTTGATGAAAAACTTGTTCCTTATAACGTCATAGTGACAATATATACCTACATATGGTTATTTAGTGGTATACAAGAAAGTACCACTAAAATAAAGTTATGATTAGTTCATCCATCAATTATGAGATGAACAGATCGAACTACGTTATGTGATATTGAGACAAGATATTCCAGGACGTTGATCTCCCAACTACTGTTTTTTTCCGGTCAGGGTGTATCTATTTTCAGACATGCGATAAGAAACCGTGAGAAACCCCGGTAGGGGGAGAGATAGTGGCCAGCATACCTACTGATCTAGCTTCCTTTCGAGTTCATCGCCTTTTCCCTCTTTTAAATCAAACTCTTTCCACTAATACTTGATTACTTTGAAAATCAATGAGCCTCTTCTTTTTGTCACACTTCATTCTATTTATCAGACAATTTATTGGACAATATTAGAACTCTGCATGTTGTGTGTTTAGAGAGCGATGTCTCTCAAGTTTAGAAATAAATAAAGCTGTCTAATACGCATATTTTTATTTAGACCTGAGGTAAGGCGGGAGGTTTTGGAAAACAATGTACACAAATACACTATTTAATTGTAATTTAATGTGCAAATTTAAATCACTAGCTATTCATATTTTTAAAAGGAAAGGAATGAAATCAAATACTTTTCTTTTGTTTGTATTATACTAATCTTCTGAAAGAATTCTTCGTCTTGTAAAGGACCAAAGAACATTGCTCTATGTGACAATAACAAAAACTATATCCTAGACAGACTAATTCCAAAAATTTTGTAATCGTATTGCTAATAAATTATATGCTTTATTATGAGAAGTGTACGTATTGTTAGAAAACCTGAAGGCATTAGTTTTTCAGGTAGTTTTTTCCGATTTTTCTTTATCTCAAGCCGACCGAATATGTGACTTTCATATTTAAAGAAACGTTCAGACATGCCACATTTTCACATGAACAGTTGAAGGAAACGCTATTTCGGAGGCAGAGATTGAGAAACGTTTCAGAAACCTGTGATAACAAAGGCTTATCTAAAAAAAGATGTTTCGTGTAAGTATTGGTGAAAACTCTAAAACTGTATCAGAGGTATCTCTAATCATGAAACGACAGAATGATACAAAACTATAAAACTTTTGTAGACCTCTAGTGGATTATGTGACCAAATAAACACAATCCTTACATCTTTACCTTCTACTGACAAAATAGGAGATCTACCGTTAGTCTGTGTACTTCATCCACCAGATACCGAAGAAAACTACAACATACCATATAGTTTGCTTAAAGAAGTGCTTAATACAACACAGACAAGGTGACTATATTTCTGTTAGACGAAACTCTTTACAAATGTTTTTCCTAAATCTAATTTACTTTTGTGTACTTTCATGTATGTCAAGCAGTCTGGAGGTGGCTGTGGGATATAAAACACAATGTGTTGAAATAAGATATGAAAACTAAAATGAAAAGTTTCCAAGAGGTACAACAAGCAGACTGCAAGAATGAAGAAAGTGCGACTTCAGTCGGTGCAGCAGAACAATGGTATGAGGACTAATAAATTAAGAATCGTGAAAAAGGAGTACCTATATGTGTTATTTTAAAACTCTTTTGGAGTGGAGAGCTCTATGGTGCTATCGTTTTGCAACATTGTGATGATCCAAAGGGATGATACAAACAAGTACTGTGAAGCGTTCGTGAGCTTTTTGAAAGATTAAAATGATGTAAATCTCTTGATAGACTATGCTTTGATTAATTATATTTTGCAATTGATTTGAAAAACTACCGTGAAACCAGATTCATTGATTTCGCCAGTTATCGGTGTGATCAAAATATTATGGAAGCTCAGAAATCACTGAACTGTCAAGAGCTCACTAAATACTATAAGAAGTATATTGTAATATCTTAAGGAAAGTAATTCTTGCTTCCAAAAAAATGGCAAATGACAGATTGATATTGGATGCGAGGAATAGGCCACACGCGATGTGGGAGATGGTTATTAGAGAAACTAACAAGTTAAAAATTAAAGCGGATGAGGATCTTGAGTCCCCTTCTTCCAGTGATTTCTAAATTTTTTGAAAAAGTAGTCCCAATCACAATTCTTAAACATTTTACTAAATATAACATTTTGTATAAAAATCAGTTTAACTCATCAACAGCCTAGGCAGTGTTTGAACTAATTGATACAATTTTATTTTTCAATTTTGACAAAAAACATCATACTGCAACTCTTTTCTGTGACCTATCAAAGGCTTTTGACTGTGTTGAACACAGAAAAATGTTAAAGAAATTAGAATTTATGGCTTTTCAGTTCACAGTTCAATATCTTCATATTTATCACATAAGAAACAAAAGGTTACAATTAAAAATAAGTCTTCGATAAAGTCTTTTCTTCCCACTGACAACTCAACGATCGTGGCGTTTCCAAGGCTCTCAGTTGCTGGGTCCCACTACTATTTCTAAATTACGTGAACGATTTTTCACCTAACCTAACTACATTATCTGTAGTTGTGTTTGCTGACGACACCACTATAAAAACAAAAATCTCTTGATGATTTAGAGAATAAAATTAATCAAGCAACTGACGAAGCAGGGTAGTGGTTCTCAGCTACTGTTCAAAGAAAATAAAAGCCAATTATTAATATTCTCAACACTCCAATCGGCAAGCACGTATATTAATTTTAACCTAACTAATATTAAAGTAACATCGTCATGTACATTTCTTTGTTTAGTTGTGGATAATTCAATATCATGGAAAGAACACATTATGTATTCCTTTTAATGTATATTTTGTGACTTGTGAATGTCCATTTGATAGAAGAGGCCGTTATTGTGACACGAATGAATAACATACTTCATGTTTGTCTACATAATATTATGCACAGCTCAGCCTCACGCTATAGATAGGATATACGGGCCAGCCAGTCTTCGGATATCTCTGCCACGCGCCTTGGCAGACCCGACTGGCGACTGAAGCCACTTTGGGGTTGTAAATAACGCGTGCGGGCGGCGCGGGCCTGAATGCGCCACGACCACCACAAAACTGGGATGCTCGCAGAGGCTTTGTTCAATGTGCGATGTTACGAAATCATTATCCTGCTCGTCCGCACAGCACCTGCGTTCAATGTGCAGGTGGCCTACTGTTAGCACCTCATTCATGGCCTCATTCTTGCACCTAACGTTCGCGCTGGCTGACCGAGTGAAAGATTATATACACCGAACAATAGAAACAACTACAAAAAGCACACATTATTTCAGAACTTATCAGTAGGATAGAAACTTGCGCTTAAAATTCGTAATGTATCGTAGTGTACTCATTTCATCCAATATATAATCTTAAACATTATTTTTTTCTGTCCACAGCCAAATAGGGTTTTACATTTAACTCATTATACATAATTTAACTGACTATTACGTTAATTAACTGACTATTTCCCTTGGTTTATTTTCTACATTTTTAATAATATTTTGAATCATTGGTAGATTAATTCCATTTTCGACTTCCTTAACCTGTGCTTACTTTGGTTAGTCTTTATCTGGTCCTCCAACTTTATGCGATTATCAAGGCTTTGTCTGAGAGGGATATTATAACTACTATTGATCCAACTTTAAGACAAGAAAGGTCTCTACTACTGTATGTATTGTTTCGTGTATGCATAAATCCGATATCACTAAGTTACTATAATCAACAATTTGTTACGCAAAATATCAAGGTTTAAAGTAAAACCGTATTGAATTGTAAATTTGTACAATGAAAAGAAAAGAAGATTCCAATGCGGTATTAATTTTATAAAACCATTCTACTTATATTTTGTAATAGTTTATTGTTTGTACGCGATTGTTTAGGTTAAAGTGAAGAGGGTGTATATGTTTTATGTGTTAATATATGGCAAGGTCAGTTCTTCCATAAATTGACGATTTGACTGTTACTATAAAATAATGTTTCCGTCAAAATAATTACACCTATAATTCTTTCGTATAGTGGTGTATGAGTTGAAAGATTCCATTACGTTGGTGTTTCATCGTCGTATAGAAATTATACGAGTATCTTAAAAATGATTACCTACATTTGGATAAATATCAGTTACAACAGTTAAGCACTAATCAAATCATTTTTTTACAATAGTGTTTCTATAAAAATCCAAGAAATAATACAACACATTAATATTAAAATAATAATATTTACTATTTACTGTTAATTTTTACTACATTTTTCTTTAGAAGCAGACAATTTGGCCTCTAAGTTTTTGTACCTATAATGCGATTAGTTTAACTGTGTACTCTTCTTTATGAGACGTATCTGTAATAGCTATTTTATTTCACTTAACGTAAAGTGTAGTAAAATAATCACCTAAATTGAGATGTAATTAGTTTAAAATAACGGTTTCATTGAATTTGTATAAGAATTACTATATAGAAGTACACAATATACGTTATAGTTCACAAAATGGTAAATGGTATAATTTTAATGGTTTAAAAAAGTATACACTCTGCACATGTAATAAATAAAAGTGATATTTAAAGAAATAATGTTGTGATTTTCAAGGTACTTTTTCAACGAATCCATCGACGTAGAAGGGAGCGCCACTACTTTAAAGGTACGCTTGCAAAAAACCTCGATTAACAAACATCTGATACCCCTCAACTGTGAAAGTGTCTTGGATACTGAAATAATAGCTACCTGATATGTCTATTCCTGTTTTGAAAAAAAATACTATACAGCTCCATCATATTACATCATTAATTTTTTTAAATATAAATTACAATGACTACAAGTCTACACTTTTAGACATATTTCTTTGAACAAGGAAATCTTAACATTGACGTCGGATATATAATTCACTGCAGCGAGAAGTGCTCATAAGAAAGCCTAGGAATTTGTGTGCGAAACGCGGGTAACATGAACGAGTTTTAACATGAATTGTAATCGTGCACCTTTAAAAAACCTTACAGCATTTGTGTTTTTTATTAACTACGATATTCCAAATGTTAAACCGTTTTAACGGTTAATAGTTTATCGTAAAGAGGAGTAAAACTAATATTGTTTAAGAATATATTTAAGAATATGTTGCGTTCGAAGTCATTGGTAACTAACTGCTAGTAACAAAAAATATTATCTCCTGTCGTTCCTGGATCACTATTTGAACGAGTTTTAAAATATGTCGAAAGAAAGAGGTTTAATTATTTCTAACAAAACCTAAACCAACTTGATGTAATTACAACTGTATAAACTTTGTTGAATGTCTACACAAACTAATTCCAATTGACAAAAAACTTGTTCTCTATAACTTCATAGTAATAATATATACATGAAAGTACCATTTTAATAAAGTTACGATTTTTTAATATATGAAGAATGAGAAAAACAGACCAAACTACGTTATGTGATATTAAGGCAATAGATTGCAGGTGGTTCATCCCCCAACTACTGTTTTTGTTTGTGAAGGTAAATCTATTTTCAGAAATATGATGAGGACACACAGTAGCGTAGCCAGAAATATCGTTTCGGGGGGGGGGGGTCCGAAACCGGGTGATCCGGGGGACGTTTTGTGTGTTATAGTAAATATCAGATTTACGTACAAAAACACGGGTCATTTAGAAAAACTGAAAATAATTCATTTCAGACCTAAGTTTTGGAGTTAGACTTTTTTATAACCGCCATTGTATCACATTTACATTGCATTATAACCCAAAAAATTTTGTCACACCAAGAGCCACTCACCCTGTATAGGTATTAGTCGGCGTTCAATTGAAAGATGTAGTATTACAATGATGTAAAACTTTTGATGCATAGACTATGTATTGATTGAGTATATTTGCAAGTCATTTGAAAACTACCATGAAACCAGAGTCATTGATTTCGGCACTTATCGGTGTGATCAAAAAATATTATGAGCCACTAAACCTAAGTCTAGTACAAGATTGATAAACCGAGTACTCTGTTAATTCTGAAAAGAAAACATTATGTATTCCCTCAATGTAGATTTTACAACTTGAGAATGTCCATTTGGTGGAAGAGGCCGTTATTGTGACACGTATGAATAACAAAATTCATGTTTGTCTACATAATATTATGCAATGTTATAGACTGCTCAGTCTCACGCTATAGATAGGATATACGGGCCAGCCAGTCTTCGGATATCTCTGCCACGCGCCTTGGCAGACCCGACTGGCGACTGAAGCCACTTTGGGGTTGTAAATACGCGTGCGGGCGGCGCGGGTCTGAATGCGCCACGACCACAAACAGGGATGCTCGCAGAGGCTTTGTTCAATGGGCGATGTTACACAATCATCTCCTGCTCGTCCGTGCAGCTGGCCTGCCTCAGTGGCGTACCGAAGGGGGGGGGTCCAGGGGGTCCGGACCCCCCCAAATTTTAAGACGTATTAAAAAATAAAGCATGGAGCAGGAGAAAAAAGGAGAGTTGTCTTTACTTTTGTCTACAAACATTAAATTAATTGATTTATTTAATTGAAGTGACCGTTGTTAAAAATATAATTGTCTTTTCGTTTAAATCATAAAGTATCAAACGATACTTTTGGGCTCGGCCTTTCGGATAGTGTAGTGTTATCACGGTATTTCTATAGGGCGCGGTCACGTGACGTCGCAAAGTAACGTGAACCGTAACATGGCGAACAGTTTAAATTAGCGACTACTTCGTTCAAATTCGTCTTGAGGACTTAAAATGACTGCTTAGAATTAAGTTACGACGTTGATTTTAGGTGTCAATAAACTGTAGACGTGTATATAATTATCGGAAAAAACATTTAAAAAATCACTTTCGGTCGGAAATAAAATACACCTGGAAAACTCTAATGATTAGGTAGAACTTCAACTACTTGGGACTTCAGTTATTGAGGTAAACGTGGTATTTTTGATTGAGTTAGGACGACGATTTTTGTTATCATTAAACTATACAATGTACCTATATAATTATCGAGAAAAAATCACTTCCGGGTCGGTAAATACCGAAGAAAACTGTCTACAGAATCAAGTTTTGACGATTTAGGATTTCACTGGTTGAATGGTTGAGGTAAAAATGGTACTTATAATTTTGTTAGGACGTTTATTTTTAGGTATTAATGCAACGTCGACTAATTATCGAGAAAGAAAACAATAAAATCACTTCTGGTCGGAAAATACCGAGGAAAAGCTCTACACTGATTTCACTGGTTGAGTCGTTGAGATAAAAGTGGTACTTAGAAGTATGTTTGAACATTGATTTTAGGTATCAATTGAACGCCGACTAATACCTATATAATTAATTATCAAGGAAAAGTTGGACAAATCACTTCCGGTCGGATAATACACCGGAAAAATCTCTACTGATAAGAAGTTCCGACTACTTTGGATTTCACTGACTGAGGTATTATTTCATTTTTCCCTTAGTATATTCCGATCGGAAGTGATTATTTTTGTTTTTTTTTTCTCGGTAAATATATATTTATTAGTCGGCATTGAATTAATATCTGAAATCAATGTCCTAACATAATTATAAGTACCATTTTACCTCAACCACTCAACCAGTGAAATCCAAAATCGTCAAAACTTGAATCTGTAGAGAGCTTTTCTTCTGTATTTACCGACAGAAAGTGATTTTTTTTTTCTCGATAATTATATAGGTAGTCGAGTATTAATGATAACAAAAATCGTCGTCCTAAACTCAATCAAAAATACCACGTTTACCTCAATAACTGAAGTCCGAAGTAGTTGAAGTTCTACCTAATCATTAGAGTTTTTTCAGGTGTATTTTATTTCCGACCGAAAGTGATTTTTTAAATGTTTTTCCGATAATTATATCTATACTCGTCTACAGTGTAATGATACAAAAAATCGTCATTATAATTCATTCATAAATACCTCAATCAGTGAAATCAAAAGTAGCCGAACTTCTAATCAGTAGAGTTTTTGCGGTGCATTTTCCGACCGTTAGTTTGATCTGTACCCGAGCAACACTCGGAAAATTGCCCTCCTTTTCTAAAGGGATTTCGACCGTCAGTGGCCCAATGTCCCCGCAGAGGTATTTCATTTTCTCCACAGAATATAGTTGTATCAACTATACGCTTGAGTGAAGCTCTGTTTTGTTCTTTTTTCTTTCTTATCCAGTGAATCCAAACATCACTTTGGTGCCTTCTATTCGGCCAGAATCGAACTTTGTGGTACTAGAGTTGCTGTGAGAGTTGTATTTGCCTATTACATCTTTCCACACTTTCTATAAGGCGTAGTTACTAAAGCTCCATATTTTTGGTATTTACCTTTTACCAGTGAACTCATTGGCAAATAACACACAAAACGTCCCCCCGGATCCCCCGGTTTCGGGCCCAAATTTTCGGACCCCCCCCCGAACGAAATTTCTGGCTACGCTACTGGCCATTAGCCCTCTCTCATGCACCGCATCGTCCGCTCTGGCTGACCGAGTGACACAGATTATAAACACTGAATATTAAAAATAAAAACTTTCCGTGAGCATAAATTATTTCATAACTTATGAGAAGGATAACAAGCTTTCACGTAAAATGCCTAATGAAGTGTACTCATTTAATCCAATATATTAATTTTTAACATTATTATTTTTTTACAGCCAAATAGATTTCTACATTTTAATCATTATACAGAATTTAACTGACTATTCCATCAATTAATTGACTATTTCCTTTAGGGATTTTCTACATATTCAATATTTTGAATCATTGGTATTAATTCCATATTCGACTCCCCTAAAACTATACAGTACATACTTTGGTTAATCCTCACCAGCTCCAAACTTTCTGCGATTATCATGGCTTTATCTGCGAGGGATATTATAAGTACTATTGCTCCAACTAAGACAAGATTGATCTCTACTACTGTATGTATTGCTTTATGTAATATTGTAAATATGGATAGGATTAGTGGGAAACCGCCAAAAGATCAAACTATTTGGTACTTTATTTATTGGTATTAGGTAACAAGTAGCTGGAAAATGCATAGTCTATAAGCTACAATAATACGTACGATATGATCTTATCTAATCCTAAACAAAGTAGTCAGTGTATCACAACTTAATTAACTGGTTTTATGTGTCTTGTAACCTTGGTTGGGTTTTCAATTCTTGAAAAATCGTATATCAAAGTATTGGATATAAAACTTAATTCATTATTTGTAATAGATAAAAGTTGAGAGAGTAACATAATAAAATATGTGCAATCTATGATTGCAAACATGTAATCTTTTTCCCCATTAAAAATATTTTACTGATATCACACTACAATTAACAATTTGTTACGCAAAATACTACGGTTACAGTAAAAACCATATTAAATTGTAAATTTTTGTAGTGAAAGGAAGATTCAAATGTGGTAATAATTTTAGAAAACCATTCAACTTATGTTTTGTGTTAGTTCGAACTCATTTTTTGTTGCGCCGTTCTATCGTTTTATAACTAAGAGGGTGTAGATTTATTATATGTTGGGCCTAATAGATGACAAGGTAAGTTTCTTGAACAAACTGAAGATAAAAACCTTCTATAAAGTAATGTTTTTCGTCAATATAATACACCTAGAATTCCTTTGTATAATGGTGTATGAGGTTAAAGATGTTTCATCGTAGTATTGAAATTATACGAGTAACTTAAAAAATAATTTAACATTTGGGTAAATATCAATTACATTAGTTAAGTACTAATCAAACTTTTAATTTAAAAGTAATTCTATAAAATTCAAGAAATAATATAACACAATATACGAAAATAATATTTCCTATTTACTGTTAATTTTACTAAATTTTTCTTTAGAAGCAGACATTTTGAAGTTTTTGTACCTATCTTAAATAGCTATCTCATTTCACTTAACGTAAAGTGTAGCGGAGTAGTACCGTTAGAGGGAGGAGTGTGGAGCCAGGCGACTGTAATTTACTGTCGACAGTAGGAGGAGCCAGCAGCCATCGCAAACTTGTATCCCTCCATGACTGCCCCCTCCTCACGATTCGGCGTTGACGGAATGGGCTGTTTTTCGACGTTGGCGGAATGGAGCTGATTCGGCTCTGGCGGATTGGTATGAATTCGGAGTTCGCGGACAGTTGAAGATTCTACTTTAAATTTTCCTATAGCACCGATAAATTCTATTATTCGTCCGTCAACATCGAAGAGTTTCTACATCAGTCCGTGAGCTCCGAATTTTATTCGACTCTATAGGAATCTTTAATTTTCGCCTCTAAAAGACACATGAGTCCGCCAGGACCGAATAACGAGACAGTCCGCCAACTCCGAATCCTCCTAGATTCCGTGAGTGGTGAAAAGTAGAATCGTCCGTGAGCCTCGAATATTTTATGTCTTAGTCCGATAGCTCCGAATAATTTGCTCCTCCAGTCCGTGAACGTCGAATCATTCGGAGCTGACGGAAAGTATCGTTTTCGGTCTTGGCGGACGGAATTCACTATTCGGCCCTGGCGGATTCGGTCCTCACGGACTCCACCTTTTAAATTACCCTTTTCTGGCTTGGTATATCATAGAGTACACCTTCCTGTTAATGTATGAGAACAAACTCGATAAGGAGTCACATGAGCCCTTATCACTCTTTGAGGGGAAGAGGTAACTCAATTTTGGATTTGTCAAATATTTCCAACTCCTCTTTAAAAAGTGCTTGTTTCACAAACGTCAATCTTCTTGAACTTACTCATGGTCTCGGAATGTGGAAGTTGGTGAAGAATGGAGTGGGGTTTGATGGTGTCTTGGGTCGATGGAACATGTGGATGGCTGGAGCACCTGGCACATATGCCTCAACACATGTGCTAAGGTTGAGCCACCTGGTTAGATCCTTTTAAACAGCCACATCCTTTGCCTGGAGGCACTGGGACTAAGAGCGTCTGTGGCCTAGAAGAACTACAGAGGGAAATGCACGTGAGAAGACATAAAACATGGGCAATCCGCCAACAGCAACCTCTGTCTTGGTCTGCTGTCATGAATCCTAGTAACATGCGGAACAGAATATTCAAAATAGAGTGACATTATTTGTATCCAACAAAATGTTGCTTGTGTCATACTGTTATAATCTGTAGAAAATGTATTTTACATGTTGATTGAAAAAAAATCTTATTTAATTTCTTATTTATATTTACTTTACACACCCTATAATGTTTTAAGTCTTCTGTGACACTAGGAATGCCTCAGAAATTCTAAAAAATACCGAGG
>NW_025779346.1:0-61357 GCF_021130785.1 Homalodisca vitripennis
AAATTACAGTATTACTTTAAGGGGAATATTTTAATAACATTCGGAAAGTTTCTAACAACTTAAAGGCATCAGACTGAAAAAGGATAATTTTTTTAATTACCAAACTGAATAACTAATAGTAACGAAACTACGTTTATATATGTTTGCCGTTAGAAACTTCACCAATATGTACGAAGAGTTATATAGTGTATACATTCTACAATACATAACTATCCAATTTTTAATAGCCGTATCATTACGTATAATACATTTTTTTAAGGAAGTTTAGGAAGTACGAGGTGTGGTAACGTTAGCGACTTGCGCGTATATAAAAATAAAACATTTTCCGGTATTAACTATAATTGGATAGTGTGAGACAGCCTAACGTGGGAATAGTTAAGGGAACAGAGCAATCAGAACACAGCCTATCACGTGACATCAAAAGGTATCACTGACACCGAGTGACAGTCTGCTGAGATAATGATGACAGCGTTTGTTTTGCCGACCTGTTATGCAATCAGACTGGGTAGTTCCATATACATTTAAGTTTTTACACATTCGAGAAACTAATATCTGATAATTACGTATTGTTAGTATGAAGACATATGATATTGTTACTCCATACAAGATTTGTATTTATAAGCACATACCCTAAATAAGGTTTTAAACGAAATATAATTTCAGGTGATTTAAGTTTAAAATGTGATTATAACGTGAGAGTTAAAACATTTACGAGATAATCAGATTATCCAAATATTTGACATCGAAGGTAGCGAATGAATCCAAAGTTTACCAGAATCAAGGATCATTAACCGAGAATTTCAAGTCATTGGGATGGAAAGGTGGATCGACAGTTCTAGTCCGCTGCAGAGGATGGCTGTTGCAGTGGGTTTATCTCCCTTAGTGTTATTATCGTTGACATGAAGTGTTGCTATCCCTTCCTCGCTTTCTCTTGAAAAGTTGAAATAGAGCTGTCCTCCTTTCTTCAAGGTTATTTCTGGTATGAGAGATATAGCCCTATACCCTATCTGATATAGGCCAACAGGGGGTGACCTAATCCAACCTTACTCATACTAAATTGGTCATTCTGTAACTCCAGAAGTAGCTGAAAGATCCTTTTAGGACTAAGTACTAAGTGTAATGAGGGATTTCTCATCTTTTTGTCCTAATTTGAAGTGTTTACTATATTAATGATTGGAATTGTTCCAATGATTGTAATGCTACATTATTTTCTAGGTTTGAGTAGGATGAATTGGAGATAAACTCTGTGTTTAGGTCCTTACGATTCACACTTTTATGGGGGTGGTTAAACGCAGCAATAAGTAGACCCATAACGCACTGACGCGTTGTTTTGTTTTCAATTGGATGATGAATTGTGTGTTAAATATAGTACATTGATTTAAGACAGCCTTATACAAGTTTTTCCTCTATGAAATCCTGAAATTCAGCACTATTTTAAGGGGGATTAATTAGAAATTTAGCACTATTTTAACAGCACCATTTAGATATAGAAATTTGTATTACTAAAGAATATTTAAATTGTATTTTTTAATATCACATATAACACAAGTTAATATCAAAAGTAGAAATAAGGATTTTTGAAAGTTAATAATATATGTAACAATATAAATTTTCCTGTGCGCTTTTAAGAAAATTAACAACGCAGCAAGCTATAACAAGTAGACCATCATAAAAACATATATTAAAACCAAGCCTCTGGTAATATTACTTTATATTCGGGTTAAGTTTCAGCTTTTATTCAGTTAACAGTCTCAAGTCCAGTACATATAAACAATTCAGTCTTCTTACTTTTCTTAAGAACACAGTTAAAGTATATAAAGTTCCTTGCACATTATTATAGTTGGTTTGATGATAAATGAAGGTTTTTTAAATCTATTTTGTATCTTGTTAAATGAGTTTGTGTTTTTAGATGGATTAATAGTTTAGTTATAATATAGTTGACTTCCTAACTAGGGAATACATTAAAGTTCGTCTTATTTTATTTAAACCATTTTATGAAC
Source organism: Homalodisca vitripennis (assembly GCF_021130785.1). Taxonomy (NCBI): domain Eukaryota; kingdom Metazoa; phylum Arthropoda; class Insecta; order Hemiptera; family Cicadellidae; genus Homalodisca; species Homalodisca vitripennis. The sequence continues at coordinate 2,001 of NW_025779346.1, forward strand.
ACATGACATAGTTGATAATAGTATGTATGGCATTATTGCTTACCGCTGGGGTACACATGAATTCTTGTGATATTGATTGCAGCGTTTCATCTAGGAATCGGTTTTTCAGATTAGATGCTATAAAATCGCTTCCCCCCACAAAACACGCATGCTATGTAATCTTTAAGTTCGTTATAAACTACTGCAAAGAAAAGTTTATTATGACAAAAATTAAAATATTAGCTGCTAATTATTTTTTTATCCAAAAAATACAGTATTCTACCAGGTAGAAGTCCGCCATACCTCGTGTCGTAACACGTCCCACTGAGGTTGCATGTCAAATTTATCGCTCAACTCCTTTGGAATTTGGAATTGTCCTTGTGGAAACAGGAAGATAATCATACAAAAATATAATTTTACACGAAAATGAGTGATCATAAATTAATACTTGTATAAAGAAGATACACATTTTTTATTTCACATATTAAATCTTTCTCAGCATATTTTTCCGTATGATACATTAGTGTTTTTGTTGGTTAAGTTGTTTCATATCGGTGTTTAAATAATAAAGTCTAATTATTAATAAGTCACTATAAAATGATAATGTATGTTTCTGTACGTATTTTTCTTAAACGTGTTTGTATTCCGCTATTATCTGGTTGCCATCGTGGTAACCTACATGACCTACGTGTAATATTATCTAACGACGAGTCAAATACAATACAGATACATGCAGAATCATCGGACTCGTTATCAATTTAAAGTCTGTTGGTTATAGTATCATTATTAAGGTTTTATATATATATATATATATATATATATATATATATATATATATATATTATATAATATATATGAAATGAAATTATTCCTGGCAAAACAGGAGATAGGCTTCACTAAAGCCAACCAATTATTTTATTATATGTCGATCACCAACAACAAGGTTGATTACGCCACACCTAGTGTTACGTAACAGGCTTCCCTGAGCATGGAAATTATTAAGTCAAGCTCATTTCATTCTAGGGACGTTCTGCGAAAAAACTAATAGAAAGACAACTATATATAGTATGTGTATTTAAAAATGGTCATAATGTTATTATTTGTTTAACTTAATGCATTAAATATTACAATTACCAAAAATGAGATGTGATAATCAAACAGTACCCGCAATATTTTGTAGATTTGTCGATATAGCAATAATAGGTGAACTTTAACTTCCCATATGTACTAGCTTGTGAAATAACAATAAAAACTTTAAAACACACAGACAGACTGATAAGGTAAACCGAACGGTCCTGACATAATATTTATGTTCCATTTTTGCTTGCTTGGAAGGGGAGAAATCCTCCGATGATCATGGAATATTTAATTTACTGCAGGAAATAATATATCATGCCTTCACAGATGAAAGAAACAAGATGAGTTGTGTACTAAAGTAAGAAGTTACTAAATGCTCTCTGGACATGCCCGCAAAATGTAATCAAGGCTGGATTATATTGTGGCCGAAACAGTGCTATAACACTGCAATAATCCTTTCCCTGAAACACACTCTGTTACAGACCAACAGTTTTGTCACATTACACGGAATTTACCAGTGTAAAAGTGGAAACTATATTGGGATCAAATTGCCTTATTGGATATCTTATTCGTAGTCTATATATCCTTATTTAAATATTGTTCTATTTTGAGCTCAAATATTCTATACTGCTGTGGCAACGAAGATAACAAATGTGTTAATTATATTACAAAGTATTAATTCGTATTATCTTGTTTGCATTAAACAATTTCTGAAAATACAAGGTTACAGAATCAGCTACTTAGTATATGATATCTTAAATAAATTCAAATACTCTACTGCTATCTACGACAAGGTAATTAATACGTAACATTGTATATGACGTAACGGGCTACGATGAGATTGTATTTCAAATCAATCAATCGAATCTCGAAAGCCAGACAAAGTGATAAGGAACATAAAATTACTCTAAATCTAATTCCGTGATTGGGCAGGCACCGTCATCTAACTCATTATTTTGTACGTAAAAATACAGTTTTATGCAAAATTAAATTTTTATGCAAGTTGAATAATATATTTCTCAACTATTATGTCACATTATACATTCGAATTTGTGATTATTAATTTATGCTTTAAAAAATGCTTCAATAACGAAATTCTCGTGAGCTACGGAAGGTTTAAACAAGCGAGGGTGTCAAAATCAAATATTGTCACTGACTGTTAAAGTTGAGTTTTCCATTCTATTATATGAATAAACAATGTCACGTTTTCTGGTTTTTAACCATGGTTTCTCATAAGACCAAAGTACAAAATATTCGCCTCCACTCAGCGAAATCCAAGAGAGTGCATCATCAAAGGGACATTTACCATTATAAAGATCAGTATCCTTTTTCAGCGATCAGCCAACTACGGTTTTAAATTATTATATTTTTAACACTATTTAAGAGTATAGTAAAGTACTGTGGGAATGACTACACTCCTCATTTCATTCTTTGTTGTTGAATAACTAAATAAATGTGTAGTTTATCTATCTTGTTTTATTATTCCTGTAATTTAAAAAAAAAAACTGTACACTAATATGAGGATAAAAATAAATTGTTTATCACTCATAGAAGGCATATGGTTCATATATTGGATAGTTTTTCAAAGAGTATACATATTTAGTATATATTTAATTCACAAGGAAGTTACTTACATCTAACTTTAAGTTGAATAATTTCATATAAATTAAGAAAATAAATAATATTTTTTTAATGAATTATATAATATTCTTTAGAAAAAAGCTATATTTATTACAATTATAAGAAGGCTTTAAAAGCCTCACGACTTCTTCTAATGAATACAAATCACCTCTATTATATTATCTCAAACAATGAAATGCTTTCATCAAAGCTGCAGTGTGAGTTTACTATCCAGCGAATATAGTACCAAATATTTATCACAAAAAATAGCACCAGCATTATATTTACCTCTTTTGTATGTAATATACCAAAAATATAAAGTTTAATACGTATATTTAAAGATATTAATATCGGTTTACCATTTTTTTAATTAGATAAAAACTCACAAATGCTGATCATTTTAGGAAATACTAGATTCCCCATTTAACCAAATTTTATAATTTTTATTAGCTATACTCAGCCAGAATGACTGTTTTGATCTTATTAATAAAAATGTATGCAATACACAACTAACAAATTCTTAGAACAATTCGTTGACATTTTTTGCAGTGATTTTTAACACTGTTATATTTGGCAGACAAGTCAAAATTCCAAGTTTCCATTTCAGGAACATATACAAGACATATGCAGAACACATTGTATAGACATGTCATAATTACAAAGGTATGGCATAATTCATCAAAATTATTGAGTTTCAGAAAAAGTTTCAGAAATAATATAAAACTGAACTAAACATTATTTAAATTATTAAAAAAAATAAACATGCAATTAGTGTGTTAAACACTTTCTAGTACATTTTAAGAAAATCCAGTTTTCAATAAAATATCAAAATTTATAAATTAGACTCTAAAAAGAAAGGTATACAGTTTTTTTTATTTATAACCGCACGAATGTTGTGATTTTGATTTGTTTATGGTTTTATTTGCGGTTTTGATACTGTCAATATAGCATAAATGCGAGCACAATAACTGCCTTAATTTTTAGATATCCAGACTGAACTAAGTACACAGTTTATTACTAGCATATAGCTCGGATGAGTTCATTAGCCATTCTCAAACAAACAAAGTTTTAAGATGGTGGCTATTCAAATTAAAGCAAACTTTTAACCTAACTAATTCTCAACATAGAATAAAAACGTTTTTATATCTTAAAATTCTTCAGATTCTGAACATACAAAGTTTTAAGTAGTATAAACCATTCAATTTTATAAGATTGGTTTACTATGTAAGTGATTGATTACCTTTGATGATTACCAACTACGTTCTTAATAGATTCTGACTAAATAAGCTACATATAAAATATTCATGCATAGCGAGGTTGAGTGCATTAGCCAATTGCAAGTAATAAAACGCATTAAGATACTGGTTATTCGACTCTGGAAAACATTTTTATATCAGGTATTTCATAATATCAATAATAATTGACATTTTTCTTACATTTTTAAGCAATATGTAGCAACATTTATTCTTATTAATTTTTCGATAAGCCGAAAGCTTCCAAGATGGATGATAGTCTTATCTATGAGAATTATCAAATGCTGTACAGTTATAAGTCAATATGTTGACATAAACGAAATGTCAGATTAATTGGAACTATTTCAAGTCTACGCTCTTGCAGAATGTCTTGTAATACTTCAAGATTTTGGTCTTTTAATATTTTTAAAATTGTTATTATCTAATATTATCAATATTATTTTAATATTATTAATATTATCAAATTGAACATTTAAATTAATAATGTATCTTTAGTTTAACATTTAGAAATATGACGGTCACTTGTTATATCTATCTTTCGTCCGACTGAAGCAGAAGGGATAATTTTTAATTAAAATGCAATACCTGACGATATAGAAATCATTCAATACGGGCATGATATAGACGTAATGAGCAATATTTTCATAACATAAATCAACGTTGTAATGTTGTAAGATCTACCCAAAACTCGTGCGAAAGACAAAGCCGCGAAACACTCGAGGTCAACTCAACCTACAGAAGTTGGCGTGACTGAGATCTTATCTATTCCAATGGATCCATATCGTCTGAGATTAAGCCTGGACCTACAAATATGCAAATTTAAGTACAACACGTTGTTCTATCTCTTTGTCTTCACTATCACGTGCTCTACAATAAATAATCCACTGTTGATGTAAGTAAAGAATGAAGAACATTTAAGGGGTAAATGGACAATAAAACAAATTTTATTTCAATAACATCTAAAATACGATAAAAACGAATAATGTTTTAAAGAAGCACGCCAGGAATGTGTTTATATAAAATATGTTAAGATATTCATGTTTGTTGTTATTCAACATCCTAAACAATACATTCTTGAAGCTCTTTTCTTATTGAAAATTATATATTAATTCAAACAAACTCTCCAATAATATAAAGTTTTTATTTTTGTGAGGCCTTTTGTACTCAATGAGAACATCTTCGGACCCACACAACTGAATATCCTAAACAACTTAATACTTCATTTTGACTTGGAATATTATGACCTGTTCAGTATTATGGAGGAAATGGCTTACTAGTAAAATGGCTAAATTATCATTTCCTTTTCTCTCTACCATGTGCTTTGTCACCTTATGGATTACAACATATGTAAACTTCGAGGCAACAATATCTCCTATTTTTTTTAACTAAAGTTAATTTCTTGTGTCGTGTTATGGCTTGCAAGATGTACCTTCCTATAAGCAATTTTAATTACGGAGGAAATTTTATGTATGGGAAATATATTCGTAGTGGTATGAGTTTTATATAATTATTCTCAATTTACTTTCAAAAATATACAAAATTGAATAAGAGAAACTTTGAGAAATAATTATAAATGTTAAATCTTTTTCGAACATAATATTCTTAAAAGGTACCTAATATTGATTCAAGCAAAAAAAACAGATATTATATGAAAATTAAACATAGCAAAAGCTAATAAGTAATATAGCATAAGTAATGCGTAAATTAAAATTTCTACTAAATGTTCGGATCGTGTTGAAATGGATAACAGTATATTATTGGAACATCACTGATCCAGGAAAACGGTGCTAAGCCAATAAATTAACTGCAGCTTCTAGTACAATGACGTCAGTAATTCAGAGTGTAACAATTGTTTATACTTTTTTAAATGAAATATTCATAAGGTTTCAACAATTGTACCGCTATTAGTTACCACTGTGCAATAAGACCTTAAATTTCGCTTTTTATTTATACTTTTACTTATATCAATGAACTAGGTAATAGATGGACCGTTTTTTTATCCTTGACACCTAAAATTACATCCATTATGATAATAACGTTTGTAACCCAGTATAGTTACGTATTACCACATTTAACAAACAATTGTTTTGCAAATTTTAGCGTAAATTCATTTAACGAGATAACCTTTAGAATATATGGACACTTCAAGTTAAAGGGAAGATATATAATCAGAGAATTTTGGTTCTTTAATACAAACCTGCAAACATTGGTAATGCACCAAACGGCTGATCGGAAGTCACTTTCTTACCGTTCTAGTAATTTGATCTGACGTCACAATGAACATTGGACTTCTAACGTCTTACAATACGTGGAAATAGAAGAAAAATATACTTGATCAATGCAATCATTTGTGCGCTTGTACGCGGAAGAGAATGTTGGAAGAATTATAAAAAAGGTTTACATAAAAATGCCTCATACAGAACAGAGGAATTAGACTAACCAAAGTTATTGTTTTATCTATTATTATCTAAGTTCCTATCTATGCTTATAAGCTTTAGATGATGTAGAAGTAATTTGACATGTTCATGCAATATTTGCTGTAAACAGAAACGTTTTTCTTCTGAAACAGAGATACAGCGAGCACGTTTTGCTCTAGTAAACGTTTACTTTAACAATGCACTGCTGTTACACTGTCAATGACTTGACAGTACTACGTGATTCAAAACTCTTCTATAATACAATTTTACAAATGGACGAAATACATTGGCCTGGAGATCTTTAAATGAGTAAATACATGGTATTGTAAAGCTTACTTAAATGTTTCGTTGTGGCAAATAAAACATACAAGCACAACTTTTAGAGGTTAAAATAAAATAATGCTTTGAAACGTTTCCGCCAAAATATATTAATAAATAATTAAATCATACAGGAGTTGGGCCTAATGGTTCTAATATTCTTTAAAGTTTTTCCTAAGAACTCTATCAATTAATAAAATGTTTAAAGTGACTTCCCTTCACGTTCATGTCGATTTACACACCACGGCGTCAACATAATGACTCTATATTGCTCCTATAGTCGCAAAAAAGGAGAGTAGAAGTCTAAAAAAGGAATACTGGAAGTACCCGAAGTTGAACTAGAACTCGCCTAAAAAAAATTCGAGGCGGTATTAGACATTTATCGAAGCAACTTATAATCACGACAATGAGGTCTCATCAGAATGAAATCACCAGAAATATATCTGAAATATTCTTGCAAGTAAAATATAATCACATTTAACTTACTTTACTACTTATAAATGTACTTTATATTAAATTGGAAATACATGTCTCACATAAAAAGCCTAATTTATAATACGAATTATGTACATTTTACTTGCGGACAGGGTACGCGAGGTGGTAACCGGTAAAAAAAATACTACACGTGCCAATTACGTTATTATTACCCAAGATTTCCTTTCCAAGACAATCAAAGAAAAGTATATTAACAAGTAAAGAGAAAAATGTTTCGAAGTTATGTGTACCTGCAATACAATTAAATAACGGTATAATCAATGCTATGAGATTACGCAAGAAACGTCCCTTCCTGACATTATTATGTATCGTAAGCATGAAAATTGTAAGCTGTACGTAAGGAGGTTACGTACAAATCAATAAAATTTTAAATAAGAATTTAATTGAAATTATCCTACTAGTATTAGAATACCGTGTGCTAGAACTAAAATTCTCAGGAAGTAACGTGGCCGTATACAAACGACATTAAAAACTTATTAATCGAGTTTATATAAAATACAAGTATCTTATGTATTATCGGGTTATATCTTTAAAATGAGACGTCTTTCATGATCCTATTATAAAAAGAAGTTTCACAAATTATTTTAATCATTGAACATAGTTTGAACATTGTTCTCATGAGAAAATTGTTTTCCTAACCATCAAGCATAATGCTTAGGATCGAGTAATATATTTTAGTACCACGACTCATTTCTTATTAATTAAAAGAAATTACGTTTTCTACTGATTTCAAAAATACAATACATGTTAATCTTCCCTTGAAGATTCCTTCAAATACGTTTCCGAGGACTGCCATTCTTCAAATCGAATGATTGTTGAACCAGAGTGTGTTTAAAATCACTTGAAATTTCTCGTCTTAATAGAGCTGGATCAGCTTTTAAATGATACACAATTAAAATCTGACCTGGTAAGTCTAGAAATATAAGTTTTTTTATTTTTGTGACTTAGTACGAAGTTAATGTCAATTTGTATCATATTTATTACCATATAAAGTTAATAAAAATCCGCATTAAAGAATAAAAAACTAATTAAGTTTTTAACTCAACTCATTCTATTGTAACAAAAATTTAATAGAATAGATCTCTAGCTCGAAGGATGAATAGACACGCCTGGACAAGTCTGCTGGGTCCCACGTTCACCAGACGACGCCATTGGTTTTATTTTAGGTACACTTACGAATCTGGGGAGATAAGTTCCATAAAAATTTCGGACTATCAACTGAAAAGTAAATTTAAAAAATGTACTAAAAATATTTTTTACAGTGATATAAAAATTTCAATTTCAATTAACAAAAGAGTAATCCAATCAAGGTATTCATCAAAATATATATAATATATTTAAAAAACGAAATTTCAACCTCTATTTATATGAGTAATATTTCCCACAAAATGTGAAACGTATGCGTACAGGTCTATATAACATACATTTGGGACTCATAACTTTTATTTGGTATATAAGTTATAAGTTAAAATGTTATTTATATTAAAAATCATAATTAGAAAATAATTTATATATGTATAAAACAGTTTTTATTCTGGAATATATTAATGCAGTGATATTTATTAACAGGAGGATGAGTTATAGATTTACAAGTAGTAGCAAATACAAAACAATTGTTTATATACAATTTTAAATAGTTTATGAATAATAAATTATTCTAGAAAGTTTCTGAAACGATGTGGAATGGATGGACGGATAAACAACGCGTTTAACAAGTGTCCTAAAGTAAGTATCAGTATACGGTTTTAAAGGACGAACCTTTTCGAAGAAAAGAACTACTATATAAAAAAGACACCAACAACAGTAATTTCCTACAGATCAATTATTTTCTTAAAAACGCTATATAAAATTATTCATTGAATAATTTAAAACTTTACTTGGCGCACTTAACTTATTTGATAGCATATATTTAAAAGAACACAATACAAAATACATATGAAATATCAGCGTAAGTACGTTTATGCTCCACTTCATGTTGTTTTGTGTAGTATATCGTTCTTGCAGGCGAACACAAATAAACCCCTCAACATTACTGCAGGAAGTTTGTACTCTCTCAATCACACATTCCTGGTACTCCTATGTAGTGATCAGCCACATCATATTTGTGGAAGATTCAATATGATGCATTTAGTGCTAAAGTTGAAGCACGAACTAAACCCAATAATTCTCACTGCTATTGTTAGAAAACTTACTGCATAACTCACAATCAGTGCAGATCAAATTACTCTGTTTCTCAGACAGCCAAATTTTTGAGGATGAAATACAGAGTAATATTTCTGAAAATATTGGACTATATTAAGGAAATAAATTTTCACCCTAAATTATCCATAGCAAAACCTTATCAGATTCAAATGGATGTTGTCAGTGCAATAGAAAAAGTTGCACTTTCTCCAATATTATGCAAAGTTTCTGTTTCTCTTAACTGGTCTGAATGGGATACATCTTCTCCGGAATAGTAAATTGTAACTTAAGAAATTTATGTGCAAACTGTACAGTAAATATTATGTAAAATATATAATTGGGCTAATATTTACACTAATTAGATTTGATATAATATTACAGGGTATTCATTCTGTTTATGTCATACAGAAAATAAGAAACCATTAGTAAAATATGTTGGATGGCACAACAATTATAAACAGAATATTGTTGGGAGCTTAAAGAAATTAATAGTCCTCCCTAGTCCTGAATACCTTATCATAGCAATAATATAAATATATATATATATATATATATGTATATATATTTATATATATATAATATATATATATAATAATATGCTTTTTGTAATTCAATGTTTATTGAAATTATATATATATAAACCAATTGGGAAAAATAAAAATTAGGATGACATTTTCTAAATTTATACATTATATTTTCTTCGGCTTTTATTATATTTTTTTTATTATCTGAATTTTTGGTTATCTGTGCATATTTGTAAATTTTTTGTTTATTTTAAATAATACACGCTTACGAATCCTGAAGATGTGGGTGCACCTACGAAATGTAGAAGTACGTGAAAATATATTTTAATAAGGTAATACAATATATATTACACAACAGTTTCCTTTTCTGAATAATGAAAATTTCATTTTTACAGATTACACATATGGTTCTACCACTGCCAACAGACTAGACGTACGGTTCCAATATATGCCACAAGTAGTTCTTTCACAGTAATATTGTATGTACAAGATTCCATATTACCATAAAGAATCAACTAAAGCTCTTTATTCTAATAATTTCAAATACTACGGTAAGACACAAGTAAAATTAGTATGAACGATGAATTTGCACAATAAGATTTGTAATGAATATCTAGTGATATATGATAAAATCGTTATTAAATATGCCTGAGTTGATAAAGCTCTTTGTTTTGTTCAAAGAAATATAATTAAAGAACTATGTAGTAAATATGATAAACCCTCAAAATTTTCAATAATAACATAAGTCTTTAAGATATTTTTATACTTTCGCTCATTACATTATTTTGCAAGTCGTCACTCAATACAGTGAGGGTTGCCAAGCTCAAGCATAAAGTTAAGAAACCCAGCGATTATGTTCTGCCAGAGTAAGAGAAGGATATATTTCATTCTTCAATATATGTGTCCTTTTAGTTACATCCATGTGCGCGATATGTTTGGGTTGATCTCCACTTCTCGAACAATAACCACCCTTTAACCTAACCATGGCTATAGTAGCGTTCACCGCGGACTGACTGTATTCCCTTAGTCATTTCTCCGTATTCCTTTATCCTTTTGGTTATCAATACACAATTTATTATACTCTGTATAATTTGCCCCTTGTTTCAGTTTTGTAAATACCGTTAATGTTAGAATTTGTGGCAATCAATTCTCAATTGTACGGAGACATTGTGTAAAACTGTAGCTAACAAAAAATCAACTATGCTATAAAATATTCTCTGGGTGGTATTGTATTTCATTATTTTTGTCCTTTATGTTTGTAAATAGAAGATACCATTAAAATGGTTACATGTTTTTGTTTCAATTTCCATTCCATATAATTTTATCTTATTATCTCTTATATTCTGTCATGAACTCTTGCTCATTAATACCGACCTAAATTATCGGAATTGAGTACTAAGATTCGTCACTCAAACAATTCAGTAGTAGTAATTGTTATATTATGTCACTCTGAGTCCATGGCCATACGTTGTTTTAAATTAAACTCTCTCATTTAACATTTCTTTGACAACCAGCGCACATTGTTTTACTGTTAACAAGTTTCTGCATCAGTATGATTAAAAATGTTATATTAAAGAAGTTAACGTCATAAACAGCATAGTGATGACTTCTACGAACTGGAATATTGTAATATTGTCTCACTTTTTATGTGTCTGTTCACCATTGTTACATCGCGTACGTAAAAATATATTTTACGTTTTTAGTTACAATTAAGCTACTAAATCATTGGTATGACCATAAGGAAATCCCACCTTGTAGATTTGTGCTTGAATAATTGTATATCTGGTTAACAAGTAATTCTTTTGTTTCGATACTAAACATGTCTTATCTTTTGATACGGATAGTATATTTATCACCCCTCATCTATAGAGTGAGGAGCTGTTTATATCACTTTTGTTTGGGTAATTATTAGGCTCTCTCATATGAACAATCATATTAACATTTAATAACACATGTTTATATACGTCATATTAAGTTATATCTCCGTGTACGTAGGGACTTTCCATTACTTGGTATTATATGTATAGATGTGTATAAAATAATAAAAATTATAACACTTTTTTATGTCAAAGATTTGAGTGTTTTCATATTATTTTAAAATAAAAAACAACCAATTAATAATTAGCAAACATACTCTTTCATAATATATATTCACAGCCAGTTATAAGAAGTAGGCACTTATTTCGGCCAGTCCTGTGACATATTTTTATTTATTTTTTAATCTAGCTCTTAACTTGAAATTAGATTTTAACGGTTTTAATATTTTGAATTAATATTTATCCTGCTATTCTTTTAGAAATTCCATAGCACAGGTAAATATCTATGTATTCTAAGTTTACTTATGGAACATTTGTGAAAGAAGTAATACTTATATAATATAAAAAATTATAAATATAATCTTCTTACAGTAATGAATAACTTACAAGTGCCAAAGATTACCTCAGTTATAAACAGCTCACCCCAATTCAATGGGGATTGAATCCGATACTCGAGCGTCTTTGTTTGGAAGTACGCTTTGAGGTTTCAAACTGATAACCTTAAGCTTTGACTCCTCAAATACCATAGGAATACTCCAGGGTACAAAACAAACCTTCAATGTACAAAAGGGATAGCTAAGGAACATGAATTACAATACAATTTATTATTACAAAAAATTATTAACAGTTTGTTACGATTTTATTGCTTCGGAACTTATATGAGTTAAATGTTTTTGCTTCTGTACTTTTAACTCGCTTGGAACTACATGCGTGACAAACTAATAAAGACAATAGTCAAAATATCTGAACTTTGAGCGATTGATACTTTCATAAATTAAAAGATGTAATAGATAAATAAGCAACAAACTGATGATGAAGGTTAAATACTAAAAAAGTATATAGCAATAAAATAATTTAAAAAGGGTCTTAGTTCACTATTCACTATACTAAAATAAGTACGAATATCTTATTTTTTTTTATCACACCAATGTTCTAGTGAACTAAAATTAGCGTGGTTTAAGTACATAAATATATATGTATTAATTATCATTTGTGCATATAGCGCTAAACACTAAAATATAGGAATATGATGAGCTTCACTGATGTTTACTAAAATTAACTGTCTAAAGCTATTTGTGTTACAATTTCAAATATTAAAACGTCATTTGATTGTACTCAGTTTGTATACACATTTCTTACTCTACAATTTGCCTTTTCCATCTTAGTTACCAATAAGAACAGAGTAAGAATATTTTGCTGTCTCCATAAAATCCCGTGGAGTGACACAAACCATCATCGCGCACTATGTATTTTCATAGTAACACACATATAAGGAATATTTCAATACTGTCGAATAATAGGCATTGGTTAAGGTCATCCAATCACGTGTTTATTAGCAAATATTCTTCTATATTACTGCCTATTAAAAGATATATAGTCCTAATTATTTATCAAAATAATCATATTTTTTCAATTGAGCTACTGCAAAACATTTATAAAAACCAATCTCAATAATATATTGTACGATGTTTTGCAATAATGAATTTTAAATTTGAGATGTTTCTTACCAGTAACTGGGATATGACCCCACAAACATAATTTAGATACAATATTGCATAGGACTGTGTATAAGGAGATGCTTTGTCTGACTGACTGAGTGTTTCATCAAAATCCATAATTAATGTACCAATAACTTAATAATAAACCAATAAGATATTGGCACATAGGTGAGGCCTCTTATCCCTCTAATCCATCCGACCTCAGGATTCTAACCCACTGACCTCTAAGATTTATAACATAATATGTAAAATAAATTTACCTACTATGTTAAATTTGTTTAGATACATAGTTTTAGAAATATAGAGTAAAAAGTGGTAGTACAAAACTTTCTTCAATAACACTTCAGCACAAGATTTAACAAGATAAAAAGTAACAAATCGAAGTAATGTAACTTTTAACTGTACGTTTTAGCAAATAATAAGGATGTAGTGCTTAATCAGTACTTAAATACAGTTATCAAAGTAAAGTTATTATCTATCTTTGACTACAGATTTATAGTGTGTGTGTGTGTGTGTGTGTTTTCTTGAACGGGGAGACAAAAGGAACTTAACAGCCACACTAGAAATACTTTTACCGAAATAAATTACAATAAACTTAATTATATATATTTTTAAAACAGTTTCTAGGCCAAGGCAACAAGAGAAACTCAAAGTCTTTGTCAAAAATATAACCTTAATTATGTATATTTTTAAACAGTTTCTAGGCCAAGGCTACACGAGAAACTCAAAATTTATGTCAAAAATATAATTAAATTCTACCAGAAGTCCTCATACACAATAAAATCCTAAAATTCGTTCTATAACAATTTTCCATAACATCTGAAGCTGTAAACCATAAAACATTTACATAATAAAGACCTAATACATAATTTCGTAAATATATTCCCGTTTATAAACTACATTTAATGCTCTCATATATTACTTCACATATGCGTTACTAAGAAACTAACGATTTCGACTCTAGAACAACTTCACACTGTCCTAAAATAGTCCAATTTTAAGATAAATCATTGGAGTTAATATTAACTCATGGAATTTTGGAGGGAAATTCGAGGTATTACGTAGGTACTTCTAAAAGCCGGTTCACTTACAAACAATTATTTATTAAAGACATATTAAATATGATACAAAGGGATAGTAACGTGATTATTTGAGCCCGATCACGGATTGTGTAATTAAAGGGTAAAATGGTATTGTTTTGAACTAATACTTAAAAGGATAATTGACTAATTATACTGAGAAAATTCATTACCTCTCCTCAATAAACATTTTAAGTCCACCTAATCTATACAAAATTTAGTAGTTAAAATGAGTTCTTAATTTAAATTAAAAGTATTTGTTACAACATACATGAAGAATAATAACAAGGATACTAGTTGTAATAAGCCACACAATAATCTCCATTCCTCTAAATATAGACTAAAAGTTTCCATTTTGCTATTCTCACAAAGACCTATTTATCATATTATTTTAATATTGCACCGTGAGAAATCAGAAATAATACATACACCAACTAAACTAAGAACTTGAACATACTATCTACTATTGAAATTTGATAATTAATGATTGGCAAAACTCACCACTTTATTTTTACCGGGAATTTTATTGCGCTTATTGACACTAAAATGTCAATTTAAGCTTTAAATAAAAATATTCGAACTTATTTTGAAGGGACTAGGGAGAGATAAGAACTTTTTTAACTCAGAGGAATACAACGTCACTGAGCACTTCACACTTAGAGAGAGTTTGCCTTTGAGGTCACTATCTAATATACACTCTCTTTGAGCCACGAAACCACACTATCTACAGTATGGTGCCAAAATTCCTCCTTTATTACTTACCTTTGAGACCCTTAAATGTTTACCTCACCATTATTGACGTTGAGTGATGGCACTGATGGCAATATGTGTAATAAATTTAAATATTAGAAACTTAATAGAATCAGATTATTAAAATAAAGTATAAAGTATTATGCAAATCCGAAATTGAACTGAAACTGTGTATTTCTAATAATAATTTAAATTACATAGCAAAGGTTCCTAATTGCATTTTTAAGGAGGTTGGCAAGACTCTTAAATGCATGTTTGCTTTTATTGGAATTGCTTCTTTTGAAGCTTGAATGCTCTTAAACATTTATTGTTTCCTCATGCCAGTATAACACCACTCCATAGAAGAGGTGTGGATAAATTAGTCCAATACCACGTTTTCGTCAGGTATAAACTGACTTTGGTAATATTTCAGTTAAGAACTCGAAACCTAAATACTCGATGCTAATTTTGTGCAAACTTACTCAACATAATCATTCTAGGTCAACCTAATGGCAAGGCAAAACTGCAAGTGAAATACGTGAAGAAATATGCAATAATTGATGTTGTCAAGGTTTGGTTTTTTATAAAGCCTGTGAAAGTGTTGGCCAAAGTTATTGAGGTCAATACAAACCATTCTTCCAATTCCTCCTTTAATTTACCTCTAAAGCAGAGTCGTGTGTCTCATAAACTTTATGCTACCACACATAACCAAGGAACAAATGTAAATGAAACAGACCATTAAATGAGTAGGAACGAATACCGAACCTTTGCGGATACCAAAATTAATTTCAATTGCTTTAGAGTTTTGATTTACAATTTCCAAAATTGGGGTACTGTGACTCCAAAATGAACTAATTCATGATAGGGGCAGGACTCTAATGCCATGGGGTTCTATTTTGGTAAACAGTGTATTTTGTTAAATATTTACAATACCTGTTAGAGCTAAGCAATATAGCGTACGTCTAATTAACTTGCCCTTGTTTTAGACGTCATGTCGGTTGATGTCATACATCAGGCCATGTTTTGTTTGTCTTGGCATTCCTCTCTGAACAGCTCTTTCCATTTTTGTGTTACCTAATCCAGTCGCTTAATTCTGAGTTCCACAATGTGACGTAATTTACATATTTAACATCAATATAAATTAAAAATTATGCTAATACTCTTAGTTTACATAATCTTTGTATCAGTACCCAACACTTGGTATACATTAATTTAACTTTTTAGTTACATAAGTTTTGGCAATATTTTGTAAAGAAGAATAATGCAATTTACCGTGTTACGCATTTAAAAGACAAATTCTCCGTTAACTTGGTAAATTTACTCGGTTTAAAATCTACTGGAATGTTACCAAGCACTACGTATGAATGAATCTAAATAAGATACGTTGAGTAGTTGAAAAAAGTTGTTACCAAATGGTTGGTAAATGGAGTGATAATGTAAGCTCCATTGATTTTATCTAATCCATTATTGCTAGCTAACATTGAGTATATTTATATCGTTTTGCGTGCAGTCAAACATAAATAAAAGGCAGATATGTATGAAATTTGTCAAGCCTCTTTTATTGGCTTCTCTAATGCTTATTAATGCTTATATATGCCAATTAATTTTTGAATTTAACTTTAGTGTTAATAATAATTTTCATACTCGTTTAACGGATGCAAAGAATTTATCATTCGGTTACATACTGGGACCTAATTTTTGAGTTAATACATTTTTGGAAAACACAAATTTAACTTTCTGTATAAATACAAGCAATATAGTGAATTAATCGGTTTTAAATTTGCATTTAAAATATTTCAAGCTAATTTTAAATATTTACTAACCTTATTACTTATGCATGGCGTAATGTAAGTCTAGTAAATTAATTTCCCGTAAATACATTGCAATTGAATAAAAAAATAGTATAATTCGTCTCATATATACTTGAATGTATACGTGAAAACTTTTCTTTTGCAATTTATTATCTGCCGTTATTAACATACGTACATTTATTAAAAAAATACTTTTTCATGTGTTTCTTACATCAGGAATGTACTCAACGCTAGCGAACATTAAAATTAATTATGTCTTTTTACAGAAAATTTATACGTATAGAGTCCTTCCACATTTTAATCTAAATGGAATATTACATTTTATTGCACAATTCTTATTATGGTCACAATTAGTCCAAGCTTCATTGCAGTACTTCAGAAATAAATTACATTGGTATTTTTACTCCAGCAGAACAGTTTTTTTTTTTTATTATAAAATCCCAGAGTAAATATCACAGTCAAGCTAAGTTAGGCCTATTGACGATGATCTGTTTTATAAAAACCATGCCGAGTGGATTTTAGCATATGTTAGTAAGATTAAGAATGGTATTTTTTCCAGTATAGAACAGGGTACTGTGCATCCAATGCTCATTATCTTAAATCTATTTGGGTTGTAACGAGTATTGTCACTCTAACTGAATGGCTTTTATTTATATAAAACTCAAACACACAATTTGAAAAGAAAAACATCAATTTCAGTACGTAGATTCGTCAGGTTTTGTATTTTTAATGCATTGCAACAAATGAGTTACATTCACGGGTTAACAATTTATTGTTACATTCATAACATAATCATACTTGGTGTTAATTTGGGTCACATACAATAGGTAAATAAAAAGAAATGTCTCTACTCGTCCTTTTTTATACGTTACGGCAATTTTAGTTTATTCAATTATTACTTAGCACAAAAACATAATTGGCAACACTGGTAAACCAGTGGTGGGAGATTATGTAGCACTTCATTTCATGAAAGTCATTTCAAAAGGTAAGTGGAGGGAGTTTATGTTTGGTTTTCATTTGAGCGTAAAAATTGGTTTTAGTAATATCTAATCTGTGCATAAAAATTAAGGCTGTATTTCGTAGGGTATATTGAAAAACTTTTACGTCATTTGCAATAAAAACCTACAGTAAATATCCTAATATTCCCATGTTACGCAAAAAGATACTTGTAGGCCTGTGAATCAATCGCTTACTGATTTTCATTTATAATGTGTAATTAATTTTTGTTTGTAAATGTCTTACACTTTTTTACACTTTGAAAATTAATTATTATGTTTAGATTTCAAACACTATTAAACTGTGTCACAAAAGTCTAATCACTTTGGTATTAGCTGAAGAGATAAAACAGCAAAATGTATTGTGAACTAGTTTTAATGCTTTCTAACAAGTTTTATGGGCTATGTAACTATTCTATTGAACAATGTAAAAACAACTTCTTATGTCGAAGGATGATGTTAAGAACGTTACGTTTCCTAATGTTACTAAAAACAAGGTAGAAGGATTCCAAACTAATTGTTAGTAAAAGGTTCGTTGATGTTTGATGAGTGGCTTCAGGTCTATTGCTCACTTTGTTATAGATATAAAGCGAATATGTACTTTTTGCTGTGCAGCCATTCCCTAATCCTTTTGGTTTTTATTGATTTAGAGTAAATTTTATGTCTACAATCATAAAGTAATGACTCAATAATAGCTTTTTTACTCACCGGATGGTGGGATTTGTGCGTTAGGACGAATTGGGGTGATATTATTACAGTCGTTAGTAATTTTGGGAAAAGGTAGACACCAACGTAAAGGTTCCTGCCTATCCTCCCGTTTGAACCGCAAATAAGAAGGCCCTCTTATTTAAAACGAATAATTATATATTTCTGCTTTACACACTTTACCGCTGAAAACTTTGTTCGTTTAATTTTACTAATTTACACTCCACAATCTCAAAGTTTTGACCTTGCTATTACTGATCAGCTTATATGCCATGGATGCTACTAGAACTATTTACAACTATTATAATGTAAGTATCCGTAGTAACCAATAAGTAAAAAAAACTATCAATAGCGATAACCGGTGGAATACGTAACTGTTACCAAGTTTCTCACTACGCCTGAAGTACCATTTGTCTTGCTGCTGCACCTGACAGTATTTGACTTACACTTGACAGGTTATCCATAATGGGTGAATAATGTTTGTGGTGATACTGCAAAGTCATTAATTAATTACTATTAATGTGCGCAGTATTGTAAGTTGGAGATTTATTCTAATCATTTGTTGTGTTCTTATACAAATGCAAATGACATTATTATAGTATAAGTAGATACAATATGAAACAATATTTCATCTCTTTTTTTGCATGCGGTATGCAAAATTTAAACTTCTGGTTTATCCACAACTGCTAAAATCATTAAACGTACGGATATATCTTCAGAACTGTACATTTAATGAACATATATTGGAATAAATTCAACATTTACGATGGTTGAATTAGCTACAGCCGCGAAACAATTATTGATATAAATATTGTATACTCTATTTGATTTTTCGAGGAAAAATATATCAATATGGATATAGACCATTCTGATGTATAGTTTATTTAAAATAAAATATTATGTAAGGTTTTAAAATACCAAAGAGGTAGAAGAAATAAAATGTTTGAATCCTGAAAAATGTACGTAGTCTTAAATTATGATACGTTATGGTAATTGTTTGAACAGGTTTTGAACATTATTTGCAATTCCTACATCAAGGATTAGAGTTAGATCGAGTAGGATGTCTAAGCAAAAGTTAGTTAGTTGACTTGGACTTAGCCGGTTTCCTTAACATTGGATTAGGCTCAACGTTTTATGTCCATCTTCCATTTTACTTTGGTTCGTTAAAACTGACATGAGTGAGAGAACCTGAAAATTGGGTGATGGACCATTCAACAATCTCAGAATTAAGTATTATGTAAGGAACTTAGAAGGAGAGTGTTTTTCGTAAAAGCAATTACATCGTCTCGGTCATTTGTACGGTGTCATAGAATGTGGCGTGATACAGTGAGTTTGGTAAAATAGAGGACCACGAGGGTGTTTCCGTAAGTATGAATTATTTTGTGTTTGTGAATTAAGGATTAGAGTTCTCTTATAGTTTTCTTCGATAGTAAAAATACAGGTGAATATACTACATTTTAAATATTAGTAAAGTTTATTAATAATTTTTAAATATAACAGAAAATTAACCTGATTGTAAATGAATAAACCTACAATGCTACATTAAGTGTTGGAGCTGGAAGGCGACCAGTATTCTAGAGAACTAGACAATAAATTTGATTTATTCTAGCAATTGTTAAATTTAAATAAACTTCTATTAAATCATATAAATTTAAATATACTTGGAAATTATAGTGAATAACTTATAAAGGTAGATATTTTACTTTGGCAAATGTTATAGTTTTACATTCAAGGTGTTTTAACAACATGTTTAGTTGAGCATTTTTAAACATTTCAGTAGTTCATTTGCAATATAATACATTTCTATTTCATTTAAAAACTTTCAATTTCAATTTCTTATAATTCTTGCAGTAAATCCCTTTGGATATGGTAGTCATTTAATCGTTGGTTTTATTTACACATTAACCTTAAAATAACTATTGCATTTTCTATTATATTGCAAAGTATACCTTACTTCTGAAATTTATTAATTAAATCTTTATTAATTTATTGAATAAATATAATTTAAAATAATCGCCTGTTAATCTAATCTATCCATTATCACTCAACTCTAGTATTAAATAAACTATCGACTATAATAACACTCAGAACCAAAGAATCCTACAAAATCTATCCTTATGGATATTAAAGTTTACTATAACTTCACTTGTGATTTGGTCATAAAAAATACTTCTATAATAGCTTAATTATATTTACAATTTTCTAATGCTATAAAAAATAACAGCTTATATCTTTGTTCTGAAAACTGAAAGTTTCCGTTAATAGTGGATAAAAACACATGAAATTAAAGGAGGGTGATATTATTTCCATTGCAAATTCTTTAGTGTTGAAATGTTAAGAGTTTTACTTAGATAGGTAAATATTTAGAAAATAACAAAAAGCTACAAGGAATCAAAAATCTCGAACCTAGGAGCCGAGAAGCAATTTTTATTTTAAAATCACATAAACTAGTGTTACAATAATTAGATTACCAATACATACCAATCTGTAAATCTTTTCAAACACAATTACGCTATCTTCTATGTTTCTGTTTTACACCTATGGCATCATTTTCACAAAACAAGTCTTAAATAATTTCCACTAAAAATAGAAAAAGTAATATGTTTTATAATAGGAAATTTTCGTTCAATATTACATATACGAGTGTATACTATATTGTTTTATTTTTACATTCTCACTCAAAGGCATGTAAGATAAATTGTACTCTAACACTATAAATCATATCAGAAGACTGTTAAGCTTATTTAATTTTTAAGCTAATCGGATGGAAGAGCTATGGGTAACTAGAAGCTTTGGAAGTATAAGGGCACTATAATTTACATGAACAATGGCTTAACTATAATTACTAAGGCTTACGTTTGTACCAGCTACCCGACTTAGTGAAGGAGCCGGCGACATTTAATTCACTAAGCCACCGTCAGAGCGCGTTTTCTGCTTCGTAAATCTGTTAATCCCAGTAAATCCCGCTGTTAGTCGCATCTCTGCTTGTGTTAGAGTGATTATAATAACTATCACGTAATTAATTAATTAAATAAGTGTTTCGCTTCTCTGCCTAACTCTTTCTACTTAAAAAAAAACCTTTGGCTTGCTTTAATACTTTTTAACATTTATAGTATAGCAGAAACTACCGTTGGCTTCTCTCATAATTCCTCTGTATTACATTGCATTGCAACTGACGTACTATAAATGTTATTTGCAATTTCCAACGATATTACCAACACTGGAAATACTTCAACTAACATGAAAAAATCTCCAAGTCTTAGTTCTTAGCTTTCTTAGAGAAAGAATGTGTGTATATTACGATGGAGTGAAAAACACAATGTTCTTCGACAATTTTTTATTAATCAAAATTTTTGTTAGTGTCTGGTGTACAATTTCCTGACTCCACTTGCAGTTATCCTTGGATTCGTGATCTATTTCGTAGTCTTTGCCCGTGTCCGAGAATTCTGCTTCTGCTAAAAAACAACTAAGTTATGGTAAGTGTTACAACAAACTTTAAATTGATGTTAAAGCTTATGTGGTAAACTTTTTCTTTACATCTGTATTAGAGGATTAACGGTAGAGGATTACTGCATACTTCATATTTGATAAATTGATTGTTAAAATTTTATTAATTTACTAATATATGTTTGAATTTTTATATCTGGATATTATCTCATTCTGATTTTGTAGTTGGGAGTTTTCAAAGACAATGTCAAACTTCTATAAAATATTCTATGTAACATATGATCAATTGTTTAAAGGCACTCGTGCACTTGTAGTATTGAATATGAAATACATATAGGATGAATTTATTTCCTTGGATGTTTGATAGGAGTTTTAGTCACTTCAAAAACGTTTAATGGACGTGTTTCCTATGTAAAATACATTCTGGTTTCCGACATTTGTACACTATTAAGAATTTTCGTGTTAACCAGGTACTACAAAATAGTAAACATTTATGGTTCTTTAAAACGAACAAAATGCTAGTTTTCCTATCACTTGACCGTATCCATTTTAAAATATTAAAGACCATATAAAGTTTGTATTGTATGCAACACATGAAGATTTTTTTAAATCATTAAACATATCTGGTAAACGCATGCTGTAAAGAAATTAATACTAAATTATCTTTGTTTCACAATCAGTATAATAGTATCACTTGATTTGTTTGAGTTTAATTTCAACGGCGGCTTGTTAATAAACCAAAATCTAAAAAAAAGTAAATTATTACCGTATTTTCAAAGTCATAGTTATCCATAATTTCGTACTCATCTTATTAGGCATTTAATGTGTATAAGCAGTTCTGCTGCTTCCAGTGCATTATATTTCAGACACCATTGTTGATTTTGCTTTTAGCCGCGATCAAGAAAACCTTTTTATTTAAGGCTATTGCAATATAATCTGGTGTAAATTTACTTTCTTTGTTTCTCGATCAATAAAAGATATAAACATACACAGATCTGAGCTGCCTACTTCTGTCAAATAAAATAGGTTTTATAATAGTCTTAAAATTACAGTAAAGTTAGTAACTTAGTCTTTGACGTCTGCAATACATTACTGACCAGACACTAAATACTTAGGCTAATAAAAGTGTGCTTTAGATAAAATTTTTTATTTTCCAATTCTTATATGTTCTTACTCTGTACTTCATAGGGGTTATAGAAAAGTTGAAATAAGATTTGATTTTGCTATCAACCTTCCTCTATTTAAAAAAACTTTTAAAATTTAAGCAAATTGAAAATAGTAGTGAGCTTAATTAATGATTTCGATCTGGTGTCATAATACAATGTTTATCTAGAAGTAGTGATTGCATTCAACAGGCTCTTTCAATTATAGTATTTGTTTATTGTAATATCAATTTATGTCAAGATGGAATATTAAGCGATTTCAGAGACTAAAACTGAAGGGTTATTTTTAATAAGAGTATATTGACTGGACGCAAATAAAAATATCAATGTAAAAATTTTAGAACAATCGGTCCAGTAGTTTTTCCATGATAAAATAAAAACTTACTCGCGCACTCACAAACACGCGCGTGCGTGAAAAAAGACACCTGTGAGGCACTATTAGATTTGTAATATAATAATAAATATTATACAACATCTTGTGTATAGATTCGAACAGATTTCCACGTTTATATTTTTAAACTATTGTTACACGTTTAGTTGGTAACTATAGCATCTTATTAGTCGTATTTAATAAACCCTGCCTATTGCAATGTCTCTCATGACAGAATATACTGGAGTTTGTTTTGAATTTTTCCCAATCATACAACATAACGCAAGATTATGAACACGGCAACTAACTTAGTTTTTAATATATCCGTAATAAATTTTGTACCAATACTGTACTTCCGCCTGGCCTAGAAGAGTTCATTATGTAGTTTTAACTAATAAAATGTAAAATTACGGCGCCTATTCGTATTTTTTGTATATCATGACTATTTCCTCTATGACAGTTTGTAAAATAAAATTAATTATTTTAATGACGTTATACTCCAGCTAATTCTTTGTATAAATCTCGAAATTTCTTGAAGGTAGTTATTCAGGCTTTAGAAATTGAATAGAATAGCTCAGTTATTATATATCGTACATTAAAGCCAACCACCAAAAAAATAAAAAAAGCCAACAGTATACTTATATTGTGGTTTTATTATAATGTTTGGTATTAGGTGTTTGTTTTAGAACTCTCAGGACGTTTGAAATAATGTTCGCTTTTGTGTGTTAAAGACTTGTAAGACTGCAGCCGTATATAGTACATAGTGAATATCATTTATAATATCCAGATATAATGGTGAACACTACATATTGCCATATTGTATATCCAATTAAATTGATCTCGGTAGTAAAGTATTACATATGAAATAGTTAACTTTTAAATTATTATTCAAATAATAACATATTTTAAAACGTCAGCTATTCAACTTTTTATGTACAGTATTTCACTACAAAATATTATTATTGACTCTTTTCATGAAAAAATATACACTTTTCACTTTTCGTGAAATTATTAGCAGTTCTGCATATTGAATAACAGGTATGTTATAGTCATATGTAAGTTATTAAAATGCTAAGGATTCGTAAACATGTCTATTGTGGTCTTGTGAGTTCCCATGATGGTATCGAGAAAGCTCTATAGTAAATAAATGTTGAAACAATTTATGTACAAATATATGACAATTTAATATGTGACATTAATATAACTACAGATTTGAAATGCAACGCTTCTTATTTAACTAGTTGTTTGGCGGACTCCTATTTTATTATTTTTATTTTGTATTAGTATTCGCTAATCATGCTACTCTTACATAAAGACCCCGAACACTCGATTTATACTTAAGTATTAAAAGATTTTAATACAGTCTGAAGTGGCTATCTTGGAAGTGGATAAGCAATTGAGTTTTTAAGAACATTTTTATGTTTTTTTATGTGTTTTATTAAGATCTTAAATACATATAATTACTTAATAGACTCTTATATATGTACCAATATCATTAAGAACCATTAAAATTTACAATTTCATCCTAAAGAATTTTTTTCTGCAGCCATTTAATATATAGTCGTATACATGGAATCATGTCGTCTGTGTAAAATACATACACATCACATCCTGTTTTAATAGTCGTGTTTATAGATTAAATACTGGGAAAACTGGCTGTGCTAACCGACCTTTTTTTTACGCACATCAGACACAATTTTACTCATCACATTAGGAAGTGGGGTCTCATAAATATATTTTACGACGCATTTAAGTAGAAACTTTATTGTTTGTAATATTAAATACTAAATATGTCTGTACACAAATATTATTCCTATACAATATAAACATGATCGAAACATGAAACACAATTTAGCAGTTTTAGGAGAGAAATATCTGCGGAAATCAGAAATAGCCGCCAGCAAACATCTGGTTTAATATCCGACGCCATTAAACTCTAAATGATTTCGATTTCCTCTTTATTACATTTTTCACAATATGTTTTCGTAAAATTAGTCTTACTTCTGACGAAATGATTACTTTAACTGACCCTGAAAAATTACATTGTTAGTAGTAACTATAAATATCTTTTCTGTGATTTTTAATTTTTCTAACCTGCACTGCAACGAGTTTAATAAACCAATTTATTTACTGTAAATTATTTATATCGATATTAAGCAGAGTAACAATATTATTTTTTTTTTAGATTCATCAGGTTTGTAGTAGTGTTCTCATTAAAAAAGTGTGACAGAAAATATGCAAAACCATCTAGATATGACAACATAACGTTTGCCCCTTGGTAGCGTTGTACGTTTCAAACTTCTGATTTATTAGTCGTGTTTATAGATTAAATGCTGGAAAACTGGCTGTGGTAACAGACCTTACGGACATCTGAACGATATTTACTATTGCATTTTTTCACCTTTACCTTTGCTTGTAGCGTTATGGTACATATCTTGATTCAAATATATCACTTCCAAATATTTTAAAGTTTTTTACGTATTATTAAAAACAAGCAAAAGAAAGAAATAAGATTAATGTAATAAAATCTCCGAAAGCTTAATAATATTGTTATAATTAAATATACAAATCTGCCATGACGTTACAATAAAAAGTATAGGTACAAACATGCATAAGTTTTAAAATTGTTAATATGTGGCTACAAAAAAAAAATAACTGGCAATACAGCAAGTTCTTAAGTCATCATTTATCCTCAATAACAAGAATAGGTTTTTGTGTCAATCCGAAAATCCATAAAAAATATTGCTAAAACGGTAATAAATAAAGGGATATCATGTAACTATAGAATTCGAGTTTATGAAAATACGCTAAGAAAAGTATTAAAGTTTAGTTTGCTTCAATAGGTCTGTAGTGATGACTATAATAATTATCTGCTATACCTTAATAATATATAGCACAGTATGTCATACCACGTAAAGCGTAGCAGATTTCTCTTATGTTGCATAAAAAATGTCATTCAAAGGATTTTTTATGGATAAACGGGACAGACAGTCATAAAGAAAATATACTTTCACATCCCTCAGCAGTCAATAATGACATTGGCTTCTATGATGGTCAGCCACTTCTGTGAATGCTAATTTATCATACAGTTCAATCTTTACTTTGTAGAAAAGAATTGCAATGCAAAATTTCAAGTCTAAAATTTCAATATTTCTTAACATATCTTTAAAATAAATAAAACTAAATTTAATATCCTGTATCAAAATAGTACAAAATAGTTCACGTAGACTTTGTAACTCAACTCACATATGAAGAGGTGAGACACCAAGGTGTATAAGTAAAAATTATTTTTAGAGTAACTGCAGAAAACATGTCCTCACTGCATTAGGATGTTAGTGGCTAAGCGCTACATGTAAAATTCCGTCAAGTGGTGAAATCTAGTAGCAAAATGAATAAATACTTCTAGAAACACCTGTTTTAGTTATATTTCTAGTCACTTGTACTCCTTGGCGTGCAACTGCCTGGAGACACTTTGTTCAAAACGTCTGATGTTACATGGCCATCCAACGTAACTGGATTGGGGATCTGGGAGGTACAATTTTTCTTTTTTGTATTTTTTGTTACTACACGGGGGCCGAATAGAAAGAAAAAGATGCCGCAGTATATGGAAAATCCTTATCTTGTCAATTATATTTGTAAATATTCAGGGTTAGTACAGAATTCTTTCTAAAGGCTCTAGATTTATTAAACAGGTAAGTTTAGTAATGTTACTTGTTGAAAAATAATGTCTTTTTTTTCAAAACTAGAAAAAAAAGGCAATTCACCTTTAGACAAACTAGAAAGTAAGTTTACTACCAATGAAGCATTAAATACCTTGAATCTAAAGTAAATATAATAATTACCTATTAAAGTTAAAGTTTTCTATGAATAAAGGAGAATGGAAACTACCATTTTATATTATTACAGACACATTTTCAAACCTATATATTATAACCTAGCTTTCCATCAAACATCGTAAAAAATTTAAAAACGTGTGATAAGTTGTGAAATAAAATTGAGAACGGAGATCAGGAAGTAAGGCAAGCCGCTCTTAAATCTAAAGGTTTTACCTCCATCGGTCTGACAATACAAAAATAGAAATGGAACATGTGAAAAAGGTGACTAAAAATGTCTTTGGCCATGTTTCGATATGTTTTGATCTCCTAAAAATGTTGCCTACCCCAATATTAACTGGCACAAACATTTACTATTCTCATCAACTATGGACCTATAAATTGAACGTCCATGATATAGTACAAATAGTGCGTTTATGTTAATGTAGGCTGAGGAAAAAACTTCTATGGATATGAACAATTTTATCTTATTTTGCACGGTTCGCAAAATTATTGGCTCCGACTGGGATAATTGAGAACTTTTGTGATATCTGTGGAAGCCAAAACAAGTCTTAATAAAGTAAAATTTTTGTTTATGTTGTTAATAGAACTAACTTTGAGACATTTTATTGTACGGTTCTGCGTAATTGGCCACTAATTCGTAGAAACACTGTGAAATCAACTTTAGTACACTGAAAATATGATAAGGAACAAGAAGAGGGGGATCTCATTTGCTAACTGATTATTTGGAAATCATTGCTGGAGCAATCAAACGTTCATGGTAAAAGCTATCAGATAAATATTT
Organism: Homalodisca vitripennis; assembly: GCF_021130785.1. Taxonomy (NCBI): domain Eukaryota; kingdom Metazoa; phylum Arthropoda; class Insecta; order Hemiptera; family Cicadellidae; genus Homalodisca; species Homalodisca vitripennis. The sequence continues at coordinate 30,316 of NW_025779346.1, forward strand.
CGTTTTTCTTGGTGCATCTCACAAGTACTGTGTGAAATCTATAAGAGGTACAAGTAAAGTTCAATCATTGCAATTGAGATAGGACCATTTATGCATTTTGCTCTTCAAAAGTACTTTCAACGAACACATGCCGTTTTCAGAATATAGCATTCAAGCGAATAATCCTGGAAGGATTCCGTCCTAACTGCCACCTTAGTATAAAAAACAAAAAAATTAAAAATAAAGCTAAGGGATCTATAATTTCAAAGATCCTCCTAATCTATTGCAATGTTTATATCCCACTCAACTCAGATTCTAAGATCTCTGGACTTCCAAAGGAGTTCATTGATAACACAGGGCTCATCAAGAATTCGATCTTGTGAGAAACAGCCTTAACATGAAGAAGACAATGTTGAACTAGAGAAAAAAGTGCACGACAGTGACTTAGACTGATTATTTAAGACAGAAGCTTACTTTCTGTAATACACATTGCTTATCACTTTACTTATGCTTTTAATAACTTATGTTTTTAATTTATTTTTAACTCTACGTTTCCACATTTCCTCATCCAAGGGGTACAAATAACACACATTATCAGAAAGTATTACATTTAATCTATTATAAAAAGTTTTTGTTTTGCATTTTGAACAATCAGCTAATAAAACTAAGCCAAATTTACTAAATTTATTTTTCCTCAGTACTTTAATTTCAGCTAAAGTTTAAAATTATTTTCCCAAAATTAAATTTTAGTAACTTCATTTTCCCGTAGCTTCTTACCCCTTAATATAATTTTTTTAAATCAGATTGTTTATAAATTATAACACACATGGGAAGAAATGTGTTTATTATTATTTGCACATCATGCCTGAATAATTTGAATTTATATACAATACGAGTAGTATCCATTTTACCAGTTCCACACAATGAATATAATAGTGGCTATTTATGTGGTAAAATCGCAGTAGACGTTTGTACTACGAGTATGTAACACGTGCACAATCCAGGTCACACTATGCCAACCTCATCTCTGGCTCGAGGTTTGTTCCTGACAAATTCACCATTCTCGTTACTCGTTGTGTTGTAGAGTGCTCTGTTTACAAACGGTGGCATCCTATGGATTGCAAAAGTAAGAACAGATTCTCTAGTTTAAAATTTATTGAATTTATCAACATTTTCATTAATTAATAAACGCTTTTTACGGTTAATTAATAAATTTTCTAAGGGGTACACTTATAAACATTAAGGTTTATTCTAAATAACAGATTTAAATATTTTATTGACGACTTAATCGGATAACTGCACTTAGATGATATTAGTCTCTGAAACAATAAAGTTTTCATAAAAGTTCTGTTTTAGAATGCTCCAACTAAATAAATACCCTATGGAAAACTGTATATTCAACAAATTAAATACATTTTAGTTAGCATCGATTGAAATGTTTGCTAGAACGTTAGTACTAAAAAGGTTTTTGAATAATCTAATATTACAGAACAATGCTGATGTACAAACACACTAGCTTAAAGATTGTAGATTATCGAGGGGTATACAAACACGCAATCCGCAGTTAACCCGTTAACAATATCGTTAGCTTTCAACAGTGGCTTTTTACAAGCATTGTGGCCTTGGGTGATTTTGTGGGTGATTTGAGAGATTCATTGGTATAAATATATGACTTTGAATCCTACAATTTTGACATACTCAAATGAATTTAAAGTGTTACATTATATCATAAATAAATTCCTGGTGGGGGAAAAAATTAGACACTCATAAATTATTATTACGACAAGAAAATATAAAGCTCATACATGCGTAGCTTTTGGAAACGATAACCATTGCACAAAAAACCCATACTAATTGGTACTTGGTTTAAAAATTATTTTTGTAAATAGTGTTTGTTCTAATTAACTTGTAAATATTTATTACAATACATCGAACAGCTTTCTATTCTATTGTGTTCCAATATCATAGCCGTTAAGACGTTTAGTATAACCTCAATTCTGTTCTTTATGGAGATAAAGGAGAACTTGGAAATTTTGTTATAAACAAAATCTGTAAATCGAACGGGTTTCATTCTTCTGATTATATTTAAATCGATTTAATATTTCTGAATCACCAAGAACCGGTGAAAAAAAGGACAGGAAGGTGTTAATTTTGGCAGAAACATAGATTTTACAAATATCTAGGATATGTCAATGGCTGAAATATTTACCTTTGGTAAATAAGTACTCTAATTTTTCAATATGGCGGGCGTTTATACTAAAAAAATTTTAACTACATTATTTTTTAAATAACAGAAACATCATGTGTGTTTTGGATCATATATATAACTTAAGTAACTTTTTTTGTCATAAAACATTTTTTGTATTTACGATTTTATTTTAAACCAAATAGTTCTTAAAAAAGGTACTACATATACGTGCCGAAACATGCTTAATTTTCGTTATTTAAAGTCTGTTATTGGCAATGGATAATTTAAAAGGCTAATATCATTTTGGAAATTTGAAATCATTGTACGTATAACGTTTAAAGTATTAAATCAGGACTTAGAACTTAACAATATTCTGTAGCATATAACGATTAGAAAGAAATTAACTAATAGCTTAGTGATTTAAAAATCCAAAAAGTTGTAAAAGTGTGTATTAATAATGGCAATGATATTGTGATTAATAATCATTAAAATTGGTATGCCAGAATGTATTAACACAAGTTTAAATAAAAACTGCATATTAAAATTAGGCAGTTTATGTTTTAATAATATGTACAACGCACATCAGAACCTTAGCTAATCTCACTTCAATCACAACACCGTTAATGATTAAACTCATAAATTCTAATTACAACAATATTTCAGAGATATAACATAAGACTCAGAACTAATAAAGCAATAGGATCGGACTGTCGGCTGATCAGAAATATCAATCAAATTAAATTAAATTAAAATTGCAATATAGTTATTCTATAAAATGTAGCAGTTGTAAAAGTCCCTTGGTTCAGAAGTATTTTGCACCGTCGAAAGCATACTTTTATTTGGTGCCAGGTCTTTTACACTACTAATCGTTGACTCAACGACCCTTTCTGAGAAAATAACAAATAAGACAGGGTCATTTAGTCTACAGCTCGTTGAGACAACGACCCTATTTTGATATTTAAGATTTTCTACATAGGTTCTTTGTGACAACGACCCAGTAAAATGAAAGAAAAGGGTCAATTACTCAACTGGGTTCGTAGCAACACAACGCCACTTTTTGGCTGTTAGTTGAATATTTCAAAAGTCGGGTCGTTGTCTCAACGACCCTATATTATATTAAATGTTTATATTGAGAGAACCAGGTCTTTTACTCAACCATTCTTTGTGTCAACGGACCAAAATGGAGAAATGTATAAGCAATGTGAAGAAGGGTCGTAGCGACAACAACCCATTTTTCAACTAAATGGATAAAATATAGTAAGAGGGTCGTTGAGACAACGACCTACTTTAAACTGTTCAGAGGTTCTTTTAGTCTACTAGGGTCTATGTGTCAACTGCGTGCAGCCGGACAATGTGGCGAGATGTTGCCGCGCAACAGTCGTACGGCGCTGAATGTTGCGCTCGTATTGATGTAGCGTACATTATTCTCTTGCCACTATACATTTACAAATGTTATAATTTGTTTTGTATTTATTTAAAACTATATTAATATAAACCCCTTTTATTACAAATATACTTTATAAGCAGTAATGATAACACATTACCAAGTAAGAGAGATAAAAATGGAATACAAATAAATATTAAAAATGGAAATTGTAACGATAAATAGCAATTCTAAATATCAAGAATATAGATCAAATTAATAATAGTAGATAAAAATTACATATAATTTTGAAAGTAATCAGTAATTATTTATCTTATATAAAATGAATTATTAAAACGTAAATGTTCATAATTTAAAACTTACATTACATGCTTTACGAATTAGTTTGATTCTCTATATAAAGTATACAATTCATGTCAAATAAATATATCATTTTTTTAAATTATTTTATTTGTAATATTTAAATAAATGAATAGAATTTTAGTGCTGTTCACAGCAAAATTGTTCTTTTATATTTCGTTCACTCCTCTTCTAATTTCAATACGTTATTAACTCTATCTATATCTCTTAATTTATGAATAATTTACTTTGTGGATTGAATAAAGTTGATAATTGAAGTTTTGTAAATGCTTCTAATGCCTGCACGTAATATTGATATATACATGTTCATACACATTTATGCTTATTAATAATGTTTGAGGTGAAAAAGAAGTCATGGAGAGTTTCTTTAGAGGATTAAGATTTAATATATTAAGATATAATCGTATCTAGTAGTCTAAGGAGAATCTTAACTGTAAGAATAGGTTAAGTGGCTACCATCATTTAACCATTCTTCATTGTAGAAAATGAATTAAATGAGGAGAATTACATTTCGACTATGCCGACAAAACGTGTCGTCAATACATCTTTTAAAAAGGAGAATAGAAAATAATCCCTATAATGTTATATGCTAAATGTATGAGCATGTGACTAAAAATGAATTATGGAAGCTAACAATATGTTAAAAGTTACGTCATAAAACTTTTTTTCCGTTTCAAAACCACCATATAGAAATCATGTGGTAAAAATGTTATTATAATTTTAAAATGCCCCTTCTAGCATTTTGTTATTCTTCTTTGCTAGTTTTTTATTCTAGCATTAGCTCTTAAAATTATGGTTCGATGTAATCCCTGGGGTTTATTATTTGGTTTGTCAGTTTTATAGTTAAATTAAAAGATATAAATACTAAATACCATTTATTACTTTCAAATCACCAGAGATCTAACCATATACTTAGTCTAAAGGAACAAATAATTAAAGAATTACGACATGTTATATATTACCGTTCCAGCTTTAATTAAGGGCTCTGTACTACAAGAGTCCACTGCAAAAGGGCTATGGACTTAGACCTCAGTATTCTACCCATTGACCTGAAATTATTTATTAACAATTCATTAATAGTGGAATCTTTGAAACTGTGTGAAGCAAGCAAAATTTCAATTATTTAAATAGTGCAAATAGAAATGTTTCACTTCCGACTTCAGAATTCTAGAACATCTTTACTTTCACATGTAATTAGTGTAAAATGGATTTATACGTGGAATTTTCTTTCATAACACCATTTATGTCGGAATTGCCTGCTTTGCCATTAAAAAGGATGTATAAGTGACGCATCTGTCATGCGAGCAAAATTGCGTGTGAATCTAAGGGTATCAGTGAGGGTAGCTAGTGTTACATGCAACCAATTATACTCATATGAGGAGTCGGGGGAAAAAACGATGAAGGTGCAGTTTTTTTTACAATTTGAGTTAGACACGGGAAGTTGTATGTTGAAGGCAATAGAATGTTGTTAACGAGACTTTGGCGCTAAAAACAGTGAGGGTGCAAAGATATTAGCAGTTGAAATATCCATGCAAGCGGGAATAATGATAAACGTGGTCGGCTCAGGCGCTAGTAACGATGAACGTCATCTCACTGCTCTCCACTCCACCTCCTCTATCAGCTGTTTATTGTTCTTCAGACGATCCTGATGTGACAGGAAACTCCAGTAGCCGGTGCTTGCTATTATAGTGTGTTTAGCTGTATTTTTGCTTGGTTTTCATTGTGGGAGGCAGTTGTTTAATGTGCGTATGAGTACCAGTTTAAAACTGAGTGGTGTGCTGAGTTGTTTATAGTTAACCCTTAATGGATGAAGAAGGTGCTGTTCCGGACAAAACAAAAGCTAAAAAAAGGCAGAGTCTAGGAAGAGTGAGCGATGCTACAAGAAAATGAGGAACCATACCCATGAAACAGGTGAAAACTGTAATTGTAAGGTATTTTGTTGCTTTAGTAATACAACTGAAGACGAACGTAAGAAGATTATTTTGCACTTTAATGGCCTAAAAAATACAGCAACAACTGACCGAATTCGGGAAAGTATTACCAGATAAACGAGGTAAAACACTTGAATAGGCCTAACACCTTGCCGGAGGAAGTTACCAATAAGATCCATGAACACATTCAGTCTCTCAGGGGGAGAAAGGCTCATTATTCTCTCAAAAAGACTAACAAGATATATTTGCCTGATGAATTAAACATTAATAAGCTTCATGAAATGTATAAGGAAAAGTATCCGAATTTCCCAGCCTCTTATGATACTTATCGCAAGATTTTTGAGACAAACTACAATTTTTCTTTTGGGTATCCCCGTTCGGATACTTGTAGTCGTTGGGATGGGTTAAATGCCGAGATAGAGATAGTAAAAAAAGGAACTAATGAAAAGTGATTGCCCTAACGTTGCTGAGCTTAATAAAAAATTGTGTGAAGTTCAACGTGATCTAGAGTTACATAAAAGATAAGGCGATACATTTTATGAAGGAAAGAAAAACTGCAGAATAAGGTGCTCAAAACTTGCAGAGGAGGAAGCTATCACGCTAGATTATCAGAACAACTTATCAATTCCAAATATTGCGACAAATACTATATATTATAAGAGGCAACTTACTGTGCATTTATTCAACATTCATATCCTGTCTACAGGTGAATCTTTCTTTTATGATTATGACCAAACAGTTGCTAAGAGAGGCTCAAATGATGTTACATACTTGCTTCATAATTTAATACTTGAACAACTCTCTCCCAGCGTAAAAACTCTTCACATATTTTGTGATTCGTGCGCTGGACAGAACAAGAACAGTACTCTACTTCAATACCTTCACTACATTTTTCACTACATCAAACGTTTAAAATCCGTGACTTTAACATTCCCAGAGCGAGGACATTCGTACTTGGGATGCGACCGCAACATGACTTTAATTCCAAAGAAAACAAATTGCGGAATTGCCTAAAGACACTTACAACATAATAAGAGAGGCTAGGGCTAAACCAAGTCCGTTCAGAGTCATGGAGTGTGAGCACTATGTTTAAGGATTGGACCACCCTCTTCAAAACCAATAATGAATATGCAAAAAAACTTTCTATGCGAACGCGCCCTATAAAGGAGCTGAAAGTTGAAACGGATCACTTCAGAACGATAAGTTACAGGTCCTCCTATAACGGATACTGGGAATCTTCCATTGTCATTGCTACAAAGAGGACTTTGATGAAGAAAACAGAAGAAGAAGCAGAAGCTTTGTCTACAGGAGAGTTCTTTCTGCCGAGCAATGCCTATGATGCCAGGCTCCTACTTCCAGAGGCCAAATGGAGAGATTTGCAGGTAATACTTCACATTACTAGGCATATTAATGTGCTTATTTTTATGTTTTATAACGTAGAAATAACTTATGCAATCGTACATCCTGACCCAAATTTACAAAAAAACAAACGAGCCATAGAATACTCCTGAACACTGTGGGTTTGAAAACTAAAATAAAACTTTTTAAATGAGTTTTGTGATTTAACTTTTCATCATTTCAAAATTAACTCCTATACAATATAAACTTGTGTTTGCACAAATATGTTCCTTTTACAGGACCTAACTCCGTTCCTGACAAGTACTGAAGCGAGAGAGTTCTACCGTAACTTGCCCCACGGAAACGTGATTGACGAAGACGAGTGAAGTTGATGTCTGATGAAAAGCAGTTTAGGACTATTAAAATAAGTTTTTTCATTTATAAAAACTGTAATGTTAACTTTGAAACATGAACTAAGTACTCAATAAAAGGCTATTAGATTGTAATCTGTTGTTAATATTTTCCTGCTAAATTGATGCACCTTCATCATTTTATCCGCAAAATTATTGTACCTTCATAATTTTTTCCCATTAAAAAGTACCAATTTTAATAAAGAATTTAATAAAAGATTAAGTTTTTAAAACATTAAAATGATGTACTTACTTCTTATAAGTATCTAATATTGGTGATAATAACTAATTATTACAATTTTTACATCTATCAGAATAGATTTCCTGAAGAGTTCTAAAATCAATATATCATTTTCCTGAGATTCAAAGAACATACACCTTCATCGGGTTTCCCCTCCGACTCCTCATATTTTAATAACAGCCACTAAACGTGAAATTGTTAAAAGATAACTAGCATAAAATAATAACAAATAAAAATATATTAATTGACAACAACAATTAACATTAAGTATTGAGTATTGATACAATTGTATCACTTAAATTATTGAAACATGCAGTAATAAGTATTGAGCATTCTTAACCGTTACATACATATGCGGTTATTTTAGTAATTGAGCAGTGAAAACACGTTTGGGTGTGTATAATTTAGTCAGTAGGTTATTTCAGTCAATGCATTTAGTAATACAAATAAAGCGAATTTCTCTCTCATCAACTACGAAGTAGACAAATGTCTGGCTATATCTCGCCCATACCTGTATTCGACCAGCTTCCCGACGTTAATATTAATTTTAGAAGTACGGTTTTCAATCAATATTTTTCCAATTACATTCTCTTTAAATTAGATTATGTTACTTCCCTTGATACACTCGTCATTTCCATACAAAATCACCAAAATGTTAAAATTTGTACGTTTAAAAGTTATAATTTTATGTTTTGTACTTTAATTATTTTATTTTTTTACGAATTGAAAAACACTACATATATACAGCATGTTCAGCACATTTTATGAAAATGTTTTAAATATAACTAAACCTATAGTATTATGTAAAGAAAAGAAGTTGGAAAATGGCTAGAAAACAAAAATATCCCCCAATAACATCAAATTTAAAATTATTACCTTTAACAGTTAACTTACTCTCTGCAGTTCCCTCGACAGTAGTAAAAAAGTTGACTAAATAGATAAACATTTCAAATATTTCTGTTTTAATGTTGCAATGTTAAAGGCGTTTTAACAAATAAACTTTTCCTTTCTTAAAAAATTTTACTGTTAATAACTATATAAACTAATTATGTCAGATAGTACATATAAATTATTTTTATTTTAATATTTAATCGAAAATAGCATGTGTTTGTTTATAAAAAAAGCTCATGCTAATAGCTAGTTTGTGAAAATGCTTATGTCTGCAGTTTGGAAAGTATGTATTAAACAGAGGTACACATTAATTTAATACTAACAAGTAACCGTTATACTTTTCAAAATAGACTCTGTTATCATTCGCAAACAATATTGTAAATAACATGACAATAATACATCGACTTAAGAGAAAAATTCCTGACAGATGATCCATATTTTTAGAATTAGTACCATAATTAAATGGCAGTACCATTACAACCAAAATTTTATATAGTCTGGTAGGCATGTCAATAGTTATAACGATTATACAGCTACTATGTACCACTTGTTCATTACAGAATATACATTTGGCTCCGTTTGGTAGTCTAAATTTTTCACGTGACCCCAGAAGAAATAGTCTAGAGGATTTGAAGTTAGGAGATCTTGCTGGCCATTCCACAGCTCTCCTTCGACCTATCCACCTTCTTCGGAAAGTATTGTCAAATATTGTCGCACATTCCGGCCATAATGTGGAGGTGCACCATCTTGTTGTAACCAAATGTTGCCGGTCTCCTGTCCAAACATGTGCAGGCATAGTCTGATTGACAAGCATTTCTAAATATTTTCAGTGTTTAAATTTCCATCAATTATGAACGTTTCAACTAACGTGGTGTTAATTATTCCTGCCAAAATACAACATTTTTACGGATATTATATTATGTATGAGCTTCAATATACCAATGTGGATTTTACATCTGACCAATACCGAAAGTTATGCCTATTTACAGTACGATTGCTTATGAATGTGGCCTCATCACTAAACAATATTCTGTTTAGTAGTTCCGGTTCCGTGTCTAGTTTATTCATCATATTTGCACAAAACTTAACTCACGATCAAAGTCATCTTCAAAGTCAAGCTCTTGTAATAATTAAACTTTAAAAGGTTATTTTTATTCCCGACGAGGATTTGTTTTTTGCAACATTATGCTGTTCCCAAAGATAAATGGGGATTTTCTACGTAATATTGCATTACATCTAATCTTTTAACTTCATGAATTGTTCAAGCGGTGTACTATCCTCGCCACTGCACACTTTGTAATAGGATTGATGCGGTCTGGAAACTCATCATTGAATAGGTTTACAACATCACTATATGATCTCAAACGATCTCATCATCAAAACAGTCACCCTCTATATCAAACTCTGAAAATTCTATGCTGATAGAAATAAAACAACACCTACAATAAATAGGTCTAAGTTGACGTGGGTTCACTGTTATAAGGATAACATTCCAAACGTAGTGTTGAAATGTGAAATATAAAAAGCTGAGCATTGATGGACAGCTGAGCGTACGTTGGCAGTGCTTGCGATTGCATTTTGTAATGTTGTGTTGTGTGTCGATGTGGTATTGAATAGATGTCTTTAACAATTATTGATAATCTGGTCGTTGGTGACATGACTGACAGCCAGATAATCATACAGAAAGAAATTTTTACATCCACCTGACATACAGAAATCAGTGTGCCAGTCTACTGAATGACAGGATACAATGACGCTCAGCCGAAAAGCATGAGTATACATGCGCCGAAATGGAGCTCCTTCTTGTCTATGTATAAATGAAGATTCATATAAGATTTAAAGCATACAAAATAATATATTTTTAGAAATATCATGCGGATGGATAGGGTACTTGTGTTACCATGGCACATCTAAAAATTTCATATGACTGTACACAGTTTGCTTACAAATTTATTTCTTCAGCGATTTTCCCGTCACTGTACGGTTAACCGCAATAGCAATTTAAAAGTGATCGCTATAAATCAATAACCATATTTAAGTCAATTCGTTTTCGATATATTGTGCGGTCATACAGACTACAGAAATTACATTTTTCGTCTTTCTTAGATGAGTGGCTTCGGCACTGTCAATCGAATTCCTCATAGTGCATGTTTGGAGCTGTAGTTGTCAAAATCTAGTATTAGTGTTTTCATTTTAACTTTAATTTGAACGTTGGGTAACGTGGTTTGATTAACCATTTAATAATAATTAGAAACCTCAACTTGTTTCCGACAGAAGTAGAAATATGAATGACAGTTACATTATTTCAGTTTATGTACATGAGTGAAATATATTTTGAATACATAAGCAAGAAATGGGAATCATAACCAGAAATGTATGTCTTAAAAATATTTCTTATATTTTATAAATACAACTGTTACCAGACTTTAAATCTAGTTCAATATTATACACCTATAATAAACAAAATATTTACATATAATAATTATACAAAGTATTTAGGTACCCTTATACCAGATGTTAGGACTAAACTCGGCACAGACGCCTTCATGCCTACCGGGCCAGAAGTTGACTGATTGCCCCTGTTTCGTTTTAAAGCGCTTGTTTGGGACGGAGGGGCGTTGAGACAACGATCAGTTGAGTAAACGCCCTAGAATGTCTTATTTGAGGTTTAGATGCATTATAGGGTCTTTGCGTCAACGACCCCTTAATGCATATATCTCAACTTATTCTGAAACTAGGTTGTTGATTCTACGAACCTTTTTCTACTTTTCAACTTTTAATTTATATTTGGGCCGTTGATACAAAGATCCGTAGTGTAAACGGCCCAATTTAATGAATTAGATAAAAAAATATGGAAAAAGGATCGTTGTATCAACGAACCCATTTGTAGTTCTATCCTTATATTCTGTATATGGGTCGTTGTGACAAAGAACCTTTTGATTGAAATTTTAGTTTTCTGTGTAAATCGGGTCGTTGTCACAACGCTTCTTAGAGTAAAAGACCCTCTTTTATTTGTTATTTTTTCAGAAAGGGTCGTTGAGTCAACGATTAGTAGTGTAAAAGACCCAACACTAATATTGCAAATATAAAAATAGGGTCGTTGAGACAACGATTCGTAGAGTAAAAGAGCTTCCCCCTGTTGGATCTATAATAAAAACAATGGTAATGGGGTAAACGGCCAGTCTAAGGTAGTCATTTTCTCACCTTTCAATTAATTTATGTCACCTTAGATTATTGTACTTCTGAGGTCTTACGATTGTGTAAAACGGGAGTAGCATACGTCTGATTTTTGTGAAAACCCATGAGAAGGATCCTTTGCGCATATAGAAGCAAGTTTGCCACGAAAAAGTTTCTGCCTTTGTATGTGGAAGAGAATCTTAAAAATTTTTACATAGATATGACTTATGAAAGAACAGAAAACCAGACTACACCTTGTGCTAAATATACACTGTAGATAATCTTGAAGTACTTTTACATGCTCTCTCAAAGGAAAAGACTAAGAAAATTAAGAAAAAGTCCTTCTTTGCTAGTCTTACCTATTATTGTGGTGGTTTGTGAGTTATTGCGTACGTAAATACGAACAACGTATTAGGATTTTGAACAGAAATAAATGAATTAAAATTATCTTACCAGGACTAAAATAGAGCATGTTAAAACTAAAGTTCTCAGTAAGTAATATGCCCCGGCACGTGTAAACATAGCATGTATTTGTACACATATAAAGATGAAAAAGGATTTGTTTAAAATATTATTAGATTATATGTTTTAAATTAGATATTATCCCAAATTCTATGAGAACAATAATAGTGTCAAATTATTTGAAGTTTAATATTACTCCTATGGGATGTATCGTCGTGAAAAATACCATATCCATGTGATTTAAATTTGAAATATGAAAAGCAATTTATTAAAAAAGTTATTCGATTGACGATGAAACACACTCATGTACTGTACTGCAGTGCAAGCACAAGCAAACCACAGAACATATTCCAGGAATTTGGTACTTTGACGCAATCACGCATTCCTAGTATTTCTGTGTTGTGATTAACCAACTAATATTTGTGGTAAGTTCAATAAAACCTATTTAAAGCTAAAACTACAGCACGTGGTAAAACTAAAGCAAATGTCCATCCTAAATTATCTCGACCAAAAGATTACAGGTTGGCAATGGATGTGATAAGTACAAAAAATTGCGACGATGTCTTTGTAAAATTAAGAGTCGACAAAGTATTTTGACTTAAAAATTTTTTGGATATGTTTGAAATTTTTGACTGTAGCTAGGGGATACCAAAACAACAAAAGTTATTTAATGGCGGTAAGAGCTTTTGCTCTAAAGAAGGATGCCACCTCTTCTAGGGGTTGTAAGATTTTGTAAGAAAGATTATCTTACCATAAAAGAGAGGGGCAAATTCTAAGCAAACATATTCTATAAGAACCGATTTTAATATCAATACTTTCTTATATATTGCCGAATAGAAGTGGTTACTTTAACTCAAACTTAAATTTATGTTTTGGAAACATCTTAAAAACTTTTTACAGAATAATTGGTAAGAAAATGATATAAAGATTATTAACAGTGGCTCCAAGGGATTTTATTTTTTTAGTCGGTATGTAACTTGAGTAATAGCTCTTTAGAAGTTGAAGTCGATTTTCAATATAGATGAAATTGAAACATCTTGTTTAATTTAGCAATAAAAAGTATGTTGTTTTAAAAAAGCCTTATGTTACATTTCTTTGAGGCATAATTTTTTAGTTAGGTAATGGTAAAAATCATTAGCATGAAAATAACGAAGTTAAAATAAAAATAAAGAGTTTTCTTCGTCAATCAGAAATTATCAGCATTAAAATTTATTACTTGACTGCCAACAAGGAAATAAGAGTAATTTTTCTTATGTTTATTTTATTTATACTTCAAAAGTACGTTTGGGATTTTGGATGGATTTAGGAGCTTAAATACTTTATGATAATTTATTTGTTTATTTATTAAGAAGTTTAATTTTTAGAAAGTATTTTAAATATATGATAGTTATCAAAGAATTAATAGAGTACAAAATTTTAGGTCTTTTACGGAAAGATTCAATTTTTTAGTTTTTATACCAACAAACTGACTTATTATGAGGAGAGCCAGCTCTAAACCACCCTCTCCAGTCAAAAAGGCACTTATTTGTAGTCTATCAAGAACTTTTAATACAGGGGGAGTCCCACCAACCCCAAAAGTCATCTCCCGCAGTAGACTAATTTTACGGAAACTATATCACTTAAAACACCTTTTACGGCATTAAATGGACTGCCATTGCACTTATGTTATCTAGAAACCTATTTGATTCATTATAGTTACAAATCTTAGTAGAATATCTCAAACCCACAATAAGCAGCTAGCAAAGGGATAACTTGATTTCGAGCTTAAAACGGACTCTAGATAGCCAGTATGGCATAATGCTTGAATGTGATTTACTTTAAAGAGAATAACATTATTTATTAACCACAGAATGTAATAATACAGATACTATAGGTACTTTACCATTAGTTTTATAATTTTGTCTGAGTGATGAAGTAGTTAACACGCTTAATCATTAATTCACATAATTTGTGGGGAAAAAATAAGATTTGTTTATAAGTAAACACTTTATATTAATGTTAACATGTATTTATTTCTATCACAACTGGGTAAAATTTAAGCAATTCAATGAATGTACGAAGTCAATTAGTAAAAAAATATTTCACTACAACGATACCCTACTAATATTCACACAATTTATACCGACTGCGATAGTTAAAAAACAACCATTTGTATATTTATATATTAGACACAAAGACTGAAACTAGAATTTAGCGCTTAAACTCAATGTTAGCTGTTAAACGCTTAGTTTTATATTGCATTATTATGTTTCTTACGTATTGTTTTTAAAACTGTCACAAGCCATTTAAATAGCTATACAGATTAACTTTACTTCTAAGACATTATATATTTCTGAAAGAAGTAGTGATTATTAAATGTCAACAAAATTAGTCACACATTGATAGACTACTAGCATGTGCCACATATTCTCTCAGTTATAAACAGCTCATGGAAAATCAATAGAGATTGTATTGGCTACTGTAACGTCTTTGTTTGGAAGCAGCCTTTGAGGTTGCAAACTGATAGCCTTGACTCCTCAAATACCACAGGACCTCTCCACAACACAGAACAGCAATTGAGTTTAAAATTAAGACCTGTAATTACAAAAGAATATCAACGCATTTTATCATTACAAAAAAATCACTAAACACTTGTGTTATGAAACTATTTTTACTGTTGGACTTTTATGAGTTAAACCTATGTACTTCTGTACTTCTACCCGGAATTTTGATACTGTGTGCTGCAACAAAAAAGACAGTGGTCACAATATCCAAAATATGATTGTTTAAAACTATTTAGGCAATTCTATACGCTGTAATAAATTTTAAATCTTTTAAAATTTATATCTTCCCAAAGTTTTATTGAACTGTGATTAAATACATAGTATCTCGATTGAGTATCAGTTGTGTTTAACGTGCTAAAAACTACAATCTAAAAGTGCGTGACACCACGCGTCGTTTAACAGGCTTGTCATATAAAATTTAACTGCGATTAAATACATAGTATCTCGATTGAGTATCAGTTGTGTTTAACGTGCTAAAAACTACAATCTAAAAGTGCGTGACACCACGCGTCGTTTAACAGGCTTGCCATATAAAATTGAACTGCGATTATATACATAGTATCTCGATTAAGTATCAGTTGTGTTTAACGTGCTAAAAACTACAATCTAAAAGTGTGTGGCACCACTTGTTGTTTAACAGGATTGTCATATAAAATTGAACTGCGATTAAATACATAGTATCTCGATTGATTATCAGTTGTGTTTAACGTGCTAAAAAACTACAATCTAAAAGTGCGTGACACCACGCGTCGTTTAACAGGCTTGTCATATAAAATTTAACTGCGATTAAATACATAGTATCTCGATTGAGTATCAGTTGTGTTTAACGTGCTAAAAACTACAATCTAAAAGTGCGTGACACCACGCGTCGTTTAACAGGCTTGCCATATAAAATTGAACTGCGATTATATACATAGTATCTCGATTAAGTATCAGTTGTGTTTAACGTGCTAAAAAAAACTACAATCTAAAAGTGTGTGGCACCACTTGTTGTTTAACAGGATTGTCATATAAAATTGAACTGCGATTAAATACATAGTATCTCGATTGATTATCAGTTGTGTTTAACGTGCTAAAAACTACAATCTAAAAGTGCGTGACACCACGCGTCGTTTAACAGGCTTGTCATATAAAATTGAACTGCGATTAAATACATAGTATTTCGATTGATTATCAGTTGTGTTTAACGTGCTAAAAACTACAATCTAAAAGTGCGTGACACCACGCGTCGTTTAACAGGCTTGTCATATAAAATTGAACTGCGATTAAATACATAGTATTTCGATTGATTATCAGTTGTGTTTAACGTGCTAAAAACTACAATCTAAAAGTGCGTGACACCACGCGTCGTTTAACAGGCTTGCCATATATAAGGTGAATCCCGACAAAGATACAGGCATACACTTTTTTTACATATGTTTTACGTTGTGTTCTATAAGTGCATCAGGGAATAATTTTCCTATCAAGCTCAAGACTCTAGCCCGATGTCATACTAAGCTATGATGAATCCCCAAAAAATGTAATGTTGCTAACACGTAATTATTAACAGAGCCTATTAAATGTAATTAACTCTTCCCTAAACTTTGTTAAATGACAGAATGACGCTTATTTTAATTATTTCAACTACTACTTTCAATAAAAATATTCTTCAGAAAATATTCATCAATCTTCTTTAAAAATCTTAATCAAAGACCGTATTTACTTTTTTAAATACTGCTTTCATATTTGTAAAATTAAAACATAACAATTAAATATATCAAAACATTAAAATTTACCTAAATGTTACAAATTTTGAAAGGTAAACAAATTTAAAAGTACAAGTACAGATAAAAAAGATTTAGAAATGATTTCAAAAGAATCCCGACGAAAAAGTTACGTGACCAACAATAAACATAACATTCCTACTTATCTGAAATTCTCAAAGTTTCCTGGAACAGTTTTAATGTCCAACGCAAAAATTAAACAAAAATATGGTCTAAGACGGTGGCTTACAATTGACAATAATTACTTTTATTCAGAGCTTCACTGAACTAACGCACACTGAGACAATTCAACAGCTTGAGCCAGGAGCACGTATGGAGTGGTGGTTGTGACGGCTATGTGAGATTCTCAGATCCACCTGATGAAACGTTATACATAAGAATCGGTCAGGTCCACTAAACTGATAACCGTGCTTCCAAGCCAGCAAACGGTCCACTGATAAACAACTAGACACAAGTTGTTGCCTGATTTCAAAAAAAGGGCTGAGTACTGTGTACTACTAAACACAAATACTAAACACTTTTCTCTGTGATATACTTTTGAAAATGTGTTCCAGTTTTTAAACAATGTAGGCTTCTATAATCTATTACATCATAAGCGACTAAACTGAAATCTAATGACTTCAAATTTAGGATTCACAGGCTTAAAATTATAGAACTTTTACCAAAACATTTGCAATATTTAATCAAGTATCTAGGAATTTTAAGAGAGATCAAAGTTATTTAACGGGAATTTAACCAAACCCCTCCACAAACCAAAGGGCGGGGTGACCTAACCAAAGGGCTTCAGAACACTATTATTTTAATTTAAATCTCAAAGGTGTAATGATATCTTTCAGTAACTATTACAACTAAAGATTTTTTAGAACATCGTTGTAAAAGAGTATGCCCAAGATGTTCTTATTTTGCAACATGAAATTGCTTGCGAAGCTGCGAGTAACTGAAATGTAGTAATTGTATGTATTGACTTCTAACGTAAACATTTCAATAATTCTGTAAATGTAATTTTTCTATTTTTCCAACTGTTATATTTTCAAACAGCTGCTAAATAGCGTTTATTAACTGGTGTTATATTTATTGTAGTATCACTAGATAAAGAAATACAACATTTTCCAATATATAATTTTTTATTTTGTGCAAGGCCTTTCTGAATCAAAGATTCCATCATCAGGCACTTCAAAAACTATCAAATGTTTACATTTTTGTAGTAATAATTAATTTTATAATAACATATGGTAAACAATTTGGATGTACGGTTAGCCAGTATAAAATATTTAATATAGTGATACTACAATAAATCGTTTTTCCAATGCTCCAAGATTCTACATGGTGTTATATTATTTACTTATTTAAATTCCTTATATGTTAAAATTTATTAACAATAATGTATTGAAATTGTATTTTACATTCTATAATGTATTGTTCACTTTCAATAATTAAATTAATTTAGTAAAAATTCTCAAAAAATTATGTTAAGTACTTGCGAAAGAGACCGATTAACTAAACGGACTTACTTTTAAAATACAAATGTTGATTTTAATGTAGTATATAACTTTTAATTCCCTCTAATCTTCATGAGTCCTCATTTAGTATTAGTTATGAAAGTTATTTACTAAGTGTTAGCGATGCCTATCGTCGAGACACTGGTAAGAAATTGTATGCCTGACAATAAAAAGTCTATATACATATATATATAATTATATATATATATATATATATATATATATATATATATATATAATTATATATATATAATTTTATATATTTATTTATATAATATATATAAATAGTTCACTTTAAGAAATTTAAACTTGAATATATTCAACTGTATATATTACGGTACATTTTCGTGGTAGCAAAGCTTTCAATTTTCTTCCCTTTTTGCTTTAAAAAAATCTTTATATTCCAATAGTTATAAATAGTTTCTAAAAAGAAAGATTTTAATCTAAAATGAAAGAAAGAAAACTATTATGTGCTTTATTTATTGTTTTGATTTGTATACAACAATCATAAAGCTACTTTCAAGTGATTTTTGTAAATATTTGTAACTAACAGCATCATGTATGAAACAAAAGTTGGGGCCATCATAGACATGAAATAATGTATAGTATGGCGTGCATTAAAATTAATCCACGACTTGTGTAGTCATAGAGTAAAATTTATTTGTTTATAAACTATAGAATCATCAACTGATTATATTGAGAAAAGTTTTAAGTTAAATGAAACGTCTGTTCAAATCATCTGAACAATAATAAGAATACAATTTGTGCTACACCGACATATTAATCTACACTACTCTTTTAAATGCTAGCTAAAAGTGTAATTTTTGTTTGTTCAAAAGTCTCCATTATTTTAATTTGTGCTGATAACGTAATAAAGCATAAATCATTAAACATGTTTTATCTAGAAATTAACCTGTTAATTCTCATTTAAATTTAAAAATCAATAATTGAACAGAGCTTATATTTAATTTTAATTTTATCATTAATTTCTTAATGACCTTATGAAAACAAAACAATTTAAGGGGAGCACTTCGTAAAAAATCTCAAAAATTACAAATTTTTTTTTTTTTTTTTTTTATTAAAGTTTGGAATTTCCCGATAACAATGGTGGTATTAAATTTTTTTTATGATGACTAGAAGTGTCCGAAATATTTTTTTTTAAATAGGCCTGCAGGCAGTTTCGGGCCTGTAGCAGTCACACTTTGAATGGTGCTGTTATAGTACTACTTCGTTGCAGTCATGTTCATGATTTGGTTGGCAGTGACAGTTTGTTATGTCAACAACTTACACTAACCAACAAAACATCTGTTTTATAACCATTGCTTATAACCTAGGTAGCATACATGTTTTGGTTACTGACATTTCTGTTTTAGAGAGTGAAAATTACGTAAATGATTATGGTTTTTTGTGAGTTTAGTGGAGAGTTCTGAGTATTTTTTGTTATAAGTGTAGTGAATTTTATAATGCCACGTTCAAAGCCTGCTTTCAAGAAAACGCGTTTTCAAAGGAAATCAACATAACCCTCCAACTAGTCCTAGGCCTAGTTTCTCAGGATGTAGGTGTAAGTACCGCAAAGCCGTAAAATCCAATGAAAACTATGATCATGGCAGCCATTTTCACTTGCCTGAAAACCTAATGACATTTATTAAACCTATTTTTCAAGATCTAGCCAATCCAACTCTACTGGGCAAATGTACTAAGGGAAAAACTCAAAATCCCAATGAGTCCCTCAACAATGTCATTTGGACCTACATACCTAAAAGAACATTTGTGGAGATTAAAACTTTGAAATTTGGCATATATGAAGCTGTTACAGCTTTTAATGATGGCTACATTGGCAAATGCAAAGTATTTCAAGAAATAGGAGTGTCACCAGGGCAGCATTTTATTACAGCAATGAAAAAGCTTGACCGGCGGCGAATTTGGAAGGCAGAGAAAGCTCAAGAAGATATAGAGAAAAAAATTAGACAGAAGAAAAACTTACTAAAAAGAAGTCTGGAGGATGAATATGAGGAAGCAGGAAGGAGATCAGCCAGCCTATGCACCTGGAATGTACTGAAAAAGGTAATAAAGCAGTATTTTTTCCGTTTTTTGTGTTTTTCCGAAAGTTGCGGTTTTCAATACAAAAGTACATTTTTCTCAAAAACTACAAATGGTAGGAATATGAAATTTTTTTTGTATGTTTGTAGCACTGTTTTACATATGTGGAACCACTAAAAACATCACATTTCACTGAGTTCAATATTTATATACATACATATACACATATTTATATAGGTTTTTGACAAGCGTTAAAACAAAAATATATAACTTTTAGGGTATATGCCAAAAAAAATTTTTTTTTTGGTTCCACGTGTTCCCCTAGAAGCCCTCTTTAAATGAAAAAAAGAATTATGAAGATACCTCAAGTAGTTCTTGAGATAAGTGTACCTATGTTAACATTACGAAGATAGGGCGAAGTGCTCCCCTTAACGCAGTTAAATTAAATGGGGATAATTGTCGACTTTTTAACTTAGAGTAATATAATGTCTGTGACCACTTCATTCACACTTAGAGATACTTTGCCTTTGAGATCACTATGTGACATACACTCCCTTTGAGCCATGAAACCACACTATCTACATCAATGTACTGAAATGCCACCTTAACTACTTACCTGTGAGATCCTTGCATGTTTATCATATCATTACAGACGTTTGCGTCATGGCATTCAAGGCAGTATCAATAATTAAGTAAAATATTACTAAATTGATAGCCACTGTTCATAAAGTGTGTTAAAATAAATGATTATATAAATCCAAACTGAAAATTTTAATCGTCGGTAATAATTTACATTATATAGCTAAAGACCACCCTCTAAGGAAAACAGGTTGTCACTCATACCATATTTACTCACTAAAAAATACAATCTTGCACTTGTGAAAACTGTTCATACCCATTTTCTTTTACTTTCAACACCAGTGTCAGTTTGAAAAATGGTCAGTACCTACAAAAAGTTAGTGGACTTTATATAAAACAATGGAATTCAAATAATGATTCAGACGAGTTTTTCACACGTAGTTTTTACTGTTCAAAATAATAGGTTTAGATTTAATGCTTATTGTTTTGATATATCCTGATACTGTAGTCGGCAGAGTATAATATTTTAACAATTTATGGAAAAAGTAACAAGAAATTGAAATTTATTAATTAACTGTTCATTTGATTAAACCTGTAAAATAGCTATAGAGGCTAAGCAATACAGTGCAGGTCTCATTAACTTGTCCCTGCTGTACACTTCATGTCGGGACTATCGTTTGATGTCACACGTCAGGCCATGTTTTGGTTGCCCTGGCAACCCTCTCTAAACAGCTCTTTCCATGTTTGTTTTGCCTAAGCCAGCCGCTTAATTCTGAGTTTCCAATATTACTTTACGTTTACGTATTTAACCTTAACATTATATGACTCTTTATTGACATTTTGTTATCAGTTGCCAATACTTACAAAGAACAATCTTAGTTTTGGTTTAGAAATAGTTTGTAATGAATAAAAATAAATGTTTTTTCGTACGTATTTAAAAGTCAAATTATACATTAGATTGGTAATATTGCTCAGTTTCTAAATAATTACATTATTATAAAGCACCTCTTATCAATAACGTGTGGTTTTATCAGTGAAGCTACATAAGATATGCTAATTAGCAAAGAAAAGTTGTTACTAAATGTTCCATAAATAAACAAATATGTAGGATAGGGTACACTTTTTTTAACTAATCCATTAGGACTATATCAGGTAATGTATATTTATCGTAATTTGAAAGACTGTTTTTCAATTCCTGGCCTCTGCTCGGACTTTAAATGTATCTGTCATAAGACTCTCCTTTCGGGGTAATCTAAATTGTAGGATCCCACGGTGTATATAGGCTTTAGACTACTAGAGTATTCCCAGCTAATATTCTAAGCACATGCACATAATTTTTATTCCGGTCATTACACAGCCAGTCGCAGCTTAAATAACAGTACTTTTCAAAGCATATTGGTAATTTTACCCCAGCAGATGTTCTTTGAATTATACATTACCAGTATTTAATCTCAAACTACAGTATTCATATTAAAGATATTTTTTTCGAAATAAAAATCCGAGACTAAATGTAAATGCTAATAATAAAGAGATTGCTGCACTCACGGTCTAGAGGTGGGTACTCAGCATCTATTGCCGTTGAATTGTTACAAAACTATATGGATTGTAACGATTATAATTACTTAAATTGCATCACCTTAATTCATATCAAACACAAACATGCAATTTCAAAACAACTTTAGAACGTGGATTCGCCTATTGTTTTGTTACATCAATAACATATTCTTAAATGGTGTCCATTTTGGCCACATGCGATTGGTAAACATGCAATGTATCCGCACGTCTCTCTCTTTTGTTATGACAACTTGAGTTTATGTATTATCTCGCAGTATCAATAACACTATTAGCACCACTGGACAGTCAGTGATAGGGTTGTTACTATGTGTTTGTTGAAACTCATTCTTAAAATTAAAAAAAGAAAGAAAGAAACACTTCTTTATTGAGGCGAAATTAGGACCATATGGTCCTTTCTTAAATTAAACCTCTTTAAAAAAAATCTTAATAATGCAAAGTATATGGAAGAGAGGTTATAACTTATAATTTATTTTTAGCAACACTGTTTTACTTCTGCTGTTTCCCCTAGGCAATTTACCGATAGCAGAACGGAGTATACTTATATATCTGACATTACAGTAGCTGATGCCATGTCCGCCATGTTCTTAAAGGCAGTAAGTAACGCAAAACGGTGTTCAGAATGCTGCTAAACGTCAATGTTCCCGTTTCAAATAACTCAAGATCCCGATTACTTAAAAGACACATAACGCCTTAACACTTTGCATGAATATTTTATACCTGTGTGCTTAGTGAGCAAAATCAGCTCGATCTATTCGATCTGCAATCAGCATAAGTGATTGGTGCAACAACAACTCCATGGAATGAAATCTTTCCAAGTGCAGGGTAATGACATTCAATCGTGGCAAAAGCTGTCGTCATTTCAACTACAGCATCAATGGCAAACAACTTGAAAGAGTGTTTAGGATACGTGACCTTGGTGTTATTCTAAACTCTTCCCTAAGTTAAAATGACCATATTTTGAACGTCACTTCTAGAGCCAATGCTCTCATCGGTTTCATTGTAAGATCTACTAGAGACTTTAGATCCCCAATCACCATAGTCAATCTATACAAGACCCTAGTACGTCCTGTCTTGGAATACGGTTCTGTAATTTGGTCACCCTATCAAATTGGCCACAATGAGATGCTGAACAGGGTTCAGGTACGTTTTGTGCGTCCTCCTCGGAATACGACTTGGATATACTTTTGTGGGCACTCCAGTGACTGAAGTGGAGGACAGGTTTGGCTTGCAGTTCCTCTCTCTCTCCGAAGGAAGTTCCTCGACCTTGTGTTTTTGAACAAGATCGTGAGTGGTGTGCTGGATTGCCCGGTCATCTTAAGCTACATCGACATCTCCATCCCAAGAGGTACTAGATCGAAGACAATCTTCCAGAGAAGATCCATGCCCTCATACTATGCGTATAACTCGTCAGTCCCAAGATCCCTCCGCTGTGGCAGTGAGTGACGTGGCTCCAGTGATTGAATTCTTCATGAGGCCAACTGGATTTAGAAATGAACTATTTCAAATTCAAAATTCTTTTTCAAACGCAAAATTATTAAAAGAAGTACCCAAATAAAAAATTTCTTGATGCATATGAAAAAAATTTTATAAAAAAGAACCAAAATGATCTGGTAAACAACGAACCTGGGCCTTTTCAAAATTCACCGTTACTTTATTTGATTTAACTAAATATAAACTTTATTTTTATATATACATATAACATACTGTGCTGTAATAGAATATTACCTCTTTGTATTTTTAATGACATATGTTTTTATTTAGTACAAAATTTTTTATGTTACTATTGTTATTATTACTTTTATTCAGTTGTGTGAGTCCGAAGATGTACTCATTGAGTACGAAAGGCCTCACAAAAATACATAACATTATATTATTGGAGAGTTTGTTTAAATTAATAGATAATTTCCAATAAGACAAGAGCTTCAAGAATGTATTTCAATTTTTTATAAGAAACCCTAGTTAGGCTTTTTGTTGTGGCAGTATCATAGGTGTGGCAATTTCTGTTTAGGGTAAACTTTTTACACTCTTTTGTTACTTTCTGTATGCCTAACTTATTGTTTGTTTGTTATTGCCTTGATTGTTGAAGTTTGTTCTAGGTGTATCTTTTGTTATTTATTTAGGAAATTTAATTTTGCTATTTTTAAAATTTTTATCATATTGTTATAGTTTGTTTTCAAGTTTATCTCTTGTTATTGCTTTAAAAATTTTACTGTTATAGTCGTTCACTTTTTTTAATTTCTGCCCTCTTTTCTTGTCTGTACACTAGCCTTGTTGCACTTTCTGTTTTGCTCACCAGCTCCTGACATTTTTTTGTCTTAGTTGCTGTCCACATATTTAATGCATATATTATTGTGTATTTATATAGTATTAGTAGGCCTATATTGCATTGTGTTATTCAAATATTATTAATTATTATTGTAAAAATGGTGGATACCGTTGATGAATAAATAAATAAATAAAGCTTATAGGTCAAGGACACTATTTGTACCTTAAAAAACGGTCAAATACAGTAGTTATATATATATAATATATATATATAATAGTGAAATAAAGTTAAAACTGTCAATATAAGTTTTAAAACATGATATAAAACATTCTTCGACTACTAATTGTTTGTTTTTAGACAGTTGTGTTAAAAAAAACATGCGATTTGCAGTCAAGGAGTTCAACTGTCTGAATCATACATTTTTTAGCTGCTGTAGTTTTTCAATATTTTAAACTGTATTATTGAATTTTAACTTGATATTCCAATGCTCCTCAATATACCAGTACGCTACACTTCTCTTGAAAGCTTCTAATGTCAAGATAAATATATTCTTCCATATCTTATAGGAAATAATATTTTTTGTGTTTATTAAATCTATGTAAATTACTATTTTCACTTATCAAATAATGTTGCAGTCAGAAAAAAACTTCTTCCACAACTTCACATCACACTGAGGTTGATACAACATTTTGATTTGCTCATTGATAAAGAAAGCATTTTATTAAAAAATTTTAAATTAGTGAAATGAAACTGAAGTAACAAATTTTTACTTACCTGGATATTAGAAAAGTAACTTAAGATTCTGAATTTAAGGCAAATTTAACAAAAAGAGCTTTCTGCCTGAAATAATTTATCAAAACCGTAATATATTTTGAACAACAACTAAAATAAAAATGCTAAATATCTTATACAACCTTTTCTCATAACATATAAATATTTGTTTTGCCGAATGTAACTGTAGTTACATTCTCTTCATCCCCATTCTAATAATATTTTCCCAGAACATCTTAGTACAACAGGTAATAAGCAGCAAAAATGCTTCCACCAGGACATATAGACTATATAATATAGCCAGCAAGACCATATGGGATACAGCAAGGATGGTAAATTACTTCTGGGTTTTGAACAAAGAAGAGTTAAAAATATAAAAGAAAAAATGAGAAAGTAAAGACAAATTTAATAATAATCATGTAATTTAAATATTTATTTTTTATACTTTTAAAACATAAAATATACCGATTTGCTAGTAATACTTAACCAGCAACAATTACGTTACTATACAAAATACCTTTTTGTTGAACATATATTCATTTCTTATTTTACAAACTGATATTTTATTTTTTTTATCGTTTTTCAAACGATATTTGTTTTCGCTTTGGAAACTTTGAATATGACCAAAGTTTCCAAAGCGAAAACAAATATCGTTAAGAAATAAATATTTAATTAAACGATGTAAAGACAACTTACATAATTACAAAAAGTAATCTACTCTTGATGCCTTACCTATTCACTATTTGCTTGATTTTTAAAGTGCCAATCCCACAATCACTACTGATCCATCAATATACTGTTACTTCTAAGCGACATTAGCTGGAAGTTCTAAAAGGGGTGACTGTTGTCTTGCAAAATATTAAATACAAACTTTACTCAAAATACAAATATCGGCTTTGCATTAGTCAGTTGAATTCACCGTAACTATAAGAATGTTATTGTTAAACCATATTTTAGAGATGAATTTCTAATTTTACAAATTCTGTGTAGAAAATATAATTATTAATATATCGTATAAACAAACAATACTTTTCAACTAAACAAGTAAGAAGCTTTCCAGACAACTTATTGGTAACAAGTTTCAAATCCACAGCTTAATTCTTAAGATATAAATAGGAAAATTGACACTTAGGTATGCAGCCAATCCCTAATCCACTTGGGTTTGTATTCACTTAGGGCAAGAATAATTTGGAACCTGTCATAACATTGTTCCACATTTAATGCTAAAATAATTTTTCTAAATGATATGTTTTGAAGGACTGGTTGAAGGTAGTCCATAGAAGGACAGGATATGTCAGTTCAGACTGTCGAAGCGAGCCCTGCCTATCACTCTCTCTCTCTCTCTCTCTCTCTCTCTCTCTCTTCTCTCTCTCTCTCTCCTCTCTCTCTCTCTCTCTCTCTCTCTCTCTCTCTCTCTCTCTCTCACTCTCTCTCTCTCTCTCTCTCTCTCTCACTCTCTCTCTCTCATGTCGTACTACCAATAACTTTGACACCTTAGAACACCTAGGATGTTCTAACCCAATCTAACTTTCTTTTTTTTCATTTTCATACGGTTTCCCAGATATAAAGGGAACATCGGTGTCAACACTTCAGAAATGAAACCTTCTGTGATACCCCTCTTCTCTAGATTTCCTCTAACTTCACCTTCAGTATTAATGGGAACAGATATTTTTTTCTTACAGTACTGTAATTCTATGTATCATGGGATTGTAACAATACAAAACGATAACAAAATACCAGCTTTATTATAAATTCACTCGGTGGCTATAAGTAATAGAATATGAATCCCATTTATTTCCTTAAAATATATTACCGAACATTCATAGTTACGTTTTTTATATTAAAGAAGAGAAATGAGTATTTTAATATCAAATTATTATATAAGAATACTTAATATTTAATATAAAAGAACATAAAACCGTATAAAAAGTCTACAGCTCTAAAGAAATAAATGCAAACATGGATATTAAGAGAGAGATACACAAGTTTAAGTTACTAAACCGAAATTATTATAAAAGTAAATTTTATGCTTTCTTAATTTTAAGTTCTTTATATTTAAAGAAAAAGAGAATAAGTATTTGTATAGGGATTAATGAACTATTGCACTAACTACAGTTAAAAGTTCACTCCCTCATTTATTCTCATTTAATTTATACTCCTGTCCACTATGTTCTTAAATTCTCAGCAATAATTCATGTTTATTAAAGGTTTACACTACATAAAAAACTAAATACATACTCTATGTTAAGTAAAATGTGTACTATAATATCTTCTGCTTTGCAATTCTAGTTTTGACCACAATAACAAAAGAAAAGCATGAATTATTTATATTTTAAATCAACTTTACACACACACACTCATATAATAAACGTTACTTATGTATATATATAAACTACATAACATTTAAAAATATGCTTTAAGTTATAAATATTATAATATGTCCATTTACTCCTCAATTATCTGCTCCAATCTTTCCCCCAACTCGTTTTATTGAAATGCTGGATATAGGAAAAATGTAATCGCTATAACCGTCAAGTAATATGCGCATTAATGTTTTTATTTAATCCGCTGAATTGGTCTTGTACATTGAGGAAAATTAGAGTGCAAAATGATAATATAACAGAATTTATCGATATTGTTAGTCATTACTAAAGTAAAGGTTCCTGCCAATACTTTAGAATAAACCGCGGTGGGTGAAGCCCGATTAAGCTCTATAAAACGAATCCTTCTTTAAAATAAATAATTATATATTTCTGCTTCAACGACTCTAAATTTGTTTTATTTGATTAGACCATTTAAAACTAACAAATCTCAACGTTTTATCTGGCTTTACTAATTATTTTTATATGCTATGATACTACTAGAACTATTTAAAACTAGTCATAGTTGAATCCGTAACTAAGTTAAAAACTCGCAGTACGAGTCACTAGTGGAGTCCGTAACTGTTGCCAAGTTTCTCACTACGCCTGAAGCACCATTTGTCTTGCTGCTGCACCTGACAGTATTTGACTTACACTTGACAGGTTATCCACAATGGTTGAGTAATGTGCAAGGTGATACTGCAACGTCATTAATTAATTACTATTAAACGAGGGCAGTGTTGTATATGGTATATTTAGTCCGATCATTTATTGTGTTCCTACTCAAAATGCACATACACATTACTATAATATTGTATGCACCATTTAAAACGTAACAGATTGTCCGGTTTACAGACACAACTGCTACTACAGATACAGTTATAAAGTGAGTTAAGAAAAATCGAGGAACAGAAGTGTGCTTGCTTACGTATGAATTATTTTTGAATTCGTGATTTAGGATTAGGGTTTTCTTGCTCAACTATTTTGTTGTGTTTACAAGTGTGATTTTTTCTTTTTTTATAAATTAAATAGAGTTAAAATGCTGTATTTAGAATTTTAGTAAAGTTTGTTGATAACTTTTAAATATAACACGAAATTGACATGATTTAAATTTAATATTGGAAGAAACCTACAATGCTCATTTTCTTGTTGGAGCTGGTAAATGACCATTTTTATAAAGGAATTGATATTAAATTTGATCTTTATTTTAGAAAGTGGTAGTTTTTTAAAACATACAATAATAATAAATCATAAGAATTTAAATATATTTGAAAATTATGGGAACAAACTTAGAAGCTGAAATGTGTAATGGATAAATATATTTGTAATGGTTGTAACGTAACATTAAAGTTTTGAGACTTTTATATTTTTAGTTTTAAAGTGACCTTTAATAATTTGTTCAGTTAAGTGGTTTTTGATCTTTTCAGTATAAGATTTTATATTCATCTTGGAAATAGTGGTAATCTATTTAATATTTGGTTTATTTACACATGAAATACAAAAATAATACTGGAATTTTCTATTGCAAACTGTACCTCACTTTTGAAATATTAAATTTAAATCTTTAAAACTTCATTAAATAAACAAGAGTTTAAAAATAGTCGTCTTTAAATTTATCTATCTATTATTACTCAATTGTAGTAACAAGTTAAGTATAGATTATAGTAACACACAACACCAAAGTAGCCTAAACAAAAAAGGTATCTTTCCAGATATTATAGTAATCTCTTCATTCACGACTTGGAGTCATACAAACATATATAATTACTCTTATATAGCTTATTTACTGTTTTCTAATTTTATTGAAATAAACACCTATATATTTGCACTGAAATGTCGACATTTGTCGTTAAGAATAGACCAAACAACCACTGAAATGAAAGAGAGTGTGAGGGTAGTGTCATTTAGAATTCTCTTTACGCAAAAACTGTTCAGTGTTCATGTTTTCACTTGCATTGATAAATATTTTATACAATAAAAAATTGATATAATGTATTCAAAATGTGTGAAACATACGAGTAGTAGATTAAGAGCCGAGAAGCAATTTTCATTTCACATGCACATAAACTGGTTTTACCCTTAAATTTATAGAGGAATTTCCGTTTACAAAGAAATTAATCGTCAAACACGCTAAGCTGGGTAGTGGTTCAAACTATAGAGTATCAAAATGACTAAATTATATAAAATGACACACCCCCACCTTGGTATGCATAAAACGCACCAGTAGACATACAAAAAAATAGTTATATATCATTGAGACAACTAAATAGAGAGAATCGGATCTCTCACTCTAGTAGCAGCACACTTAACTGGAAAGTCAGAGATCCCCGGGGAAGCGAATACTTTTTTGTGATTCAATATTTATTAAAATAAAATTGAGCTATTTTATTTATTACAA
This sequence comes from Homalodisca vitripennis, assembly GCF_021130785.1. NCBI lineage: Eukaryota > Metazoa > Arthropoda > Insecta > Hemiptera > Cicadellidae > Homalodisca > Homalodisca vitripennis. Next base: position 60,471 of record NW_025779346.1, read on the forward strand.
TTTAATTAATGTAAATATAAAGTCATTTGATAGATATTTGCTTGGAGTTTCGATCATATATTAGTTTGGTTTTTTTTGTGTGGTATATTTGGTTGGTACAAAGTTATTTTAGTAACATATAAATTATTTTAACCAAGTGTAGAGGGATCCTGAAGTCAAAGTCCTTAGCATTTCAGTTAATGCACTCATATTAAAATACAATTTTTTACTCTGTGTATTTCGGTAATAAACAAATCATAATGAAAAAAAAATATATATATAGCGAAAGTTAGAGAAAGATGGGGAGAGAGCCTATTATAGTAGAATATTGTTAATTTTTGTATAGTATTTAAAATCTTAAAAATTTAAATTAAAATATATCGCATAAAACATTTGAGGGTAGGAATTATAAAACTGATTTAAATGTAATACAATATCGATTTTTTTAGATTAATGTTTGTATAAGTTTCTTGCCCATCTTAGTAGCCTAATCTAATTCTTTTCACTATAGTATATCTGGCGAACACTATAAAAATCAGAAGTCTGATATTTATATGGCTAGATAACAAATAATACGTATTGATGAATGAATATATACATAAACTAAATCCCATAATCATAAAACTTAATGATAGTTTAAAACGGCACTGATCTTTGTATTTCTTAATAATAATTTTGCATTTTTTTTGTTTACGGGTGAAAAAATAAATTTAAACGTTTTAGTTTGAGTTTGGAAGTAACGTATTAAACATTTAATTTAGTTTTTTATGATGATACCTTACAATTACAAGGAGTCGGAATTGAGTATGTAATGTCCCCCTTAATTTATTAACATATATACTTATTTATATACTACAGTAATGTGTATTATATTAAGTGTTTTTATAAAAACGAATTAGATAGACTTT